>NC_083583.1:72204349-72356849 GCF_027579695.1 Neoarius graeffei
TACACACCACCACCCCTGGGGGCATCTCAGTGAGGTGTTCTATGAGGTGAGTGCAGCCAGGAAAGGACAAGAACACATTGGAAATCTCTGTTTGCAACTTGGCAACCTCCATGAAATTGAGACCATGAGAGGTGGTCTCCACAGGTGACCAGGGTGGACTGAGTGGTTACTTTCCTTTTTGCCTCTGGCCCCAGCTTCACCAGAATTACTGATGACAATGCCACAGGGACCCTCTCATTCCATTATTTCAGCAGATTGAGGTGGTAGATCTGCAGTGCCCTGCCCCATCCATTCGCATCACCTCATCGTCAATGTCCCTGATTCGCCATGTAACCTCAAAGGGCCCATGCCACGGAGCAAATAATTTTGATTTTGACGTGGGTAATAATACAAGCACTTTCCCAGAGTTTCCCAGAGTGAACTTTTGGAGGCGCATACCCCTGTTATACAGCCAGGCCTTACATTCTTCCACCTGCCACAAAATCTCCTGGGTTAGGTGACTGAGTGTGCTGAGTTTTGCACACAGGTTGAGAATGTATTGAATTTTGTTTTTACTGTTAGAAGGTCCCTCCTCACAGTACATCCAGGACACCATGTAGCTTATGCCCATCTAATAATTTGAATGGGAAAAACCCAGTGGAGGTTTGCAGAACCTCTCGTACTGCAAATAACAGGGGCTTGAGCTATTTATCCCAATTGCATGTGTCTTTGCTTGCAAACTTATGAGTGAAATTCTTAAGGGTTTGGTTAAACCATTTGACCAAGCTGTCTGTCTGTGAGTGATAGATGCTAGTGCAGATGGGTTTAACCCCTAATAATTCATAGAGTTCACAAAGTGTGTGTGACCTGAATATAGTGCCCTGATGAATCAAGATTTCCTTGGGAATCCTCACTTGGGAGATCATTTTAAACAGTGCCTCTGCAAAATTGTGTGCTGAAATGTGCAGCTAAACTGCTTGTGGGAATTGCCTTGCATAGTCTACC
Source organism: Neoarius graeffei (assembly GCF_027579695.1). Lineage (NCBI taxonomy): Eukaryota > Metazoa > Chordata > Actinopteri > Siluriformes > Ariidae > Neoarius > Neoarius graeffei. Next base: position 72,205,334 of record NC_083583.1, read on the forward strand.
AGGACTAAAATAAAGTGATGCCCTTGCACAGACTGGTCTAATGGCCCAATGAGATCCATACCAATTCTTTCAAAGGGGGTCTCAATCAGAGGAAGAGGGCACAAAGTAGCACTTGGAAGATGGCTCTGAACACTTGCAGCAATACATTTATGTCTGAGGACTTCAGTTGACTTGCTAACTTTAGGACTGCAGTTGTCATGAACAGTTTTGTACTCAAGTTTCTATCAATGAACAGGTTATAACTTCAACAAAGCAGACTTCATATTAAAACTATAATGAATTTCATGGTTTCACAGTTATACTTTGACTATATAGGACACTGTTATAGAAGCAAGTTATTTATAATCACATTATCTGTTATCACCCAAATGAGGATGGGTTCCCTTTTGAGTCTTGTTCCTCTCAAGGTTTCTTCCACATGTTGTCTGAGGGAGTTTTTCCTTGCCACTGTTGCCACAGGCTTGCTCATTGGGGATAAATTAGGGATAAAATTAGCTCATGTTTAAAGTCTTTAATTTTCTGTAAAGCTGCTTTGCAACAATGTCTATTGTTAAAAGCATGATAAAAAATAAACTTGACTTGACAATGGCACCTTTGGCATGGCCACTGGATTCACCAACTGGCATTCATGGCATGCTGCACACCCCCTTTGGACATCCCCATGAATCCCTGGACCATTAGACAGCCTAATGTCTTATCCTGTCCTAGGTGTACGACCCTAGGGTTAAAATGAGCCACATGGAATATAAGCTCCCTATGACTCTTTGGGACTCACAACTGGGTTATTTTTTCATGGGTTTGAGTGTCCTGTGTCACTCGGTATAACCTATTTTTGATTACTGTGAAGTATGGGCAGGAGAGTGATGTGTTTGGCTGAAGAGTTAATCATTGACTACTCTCACTTGGTCAAAAGCATGATGCAGAGTCTCATCTCATGCTTGCTTCAAAGGGACATCCTCAAGGGAATTCCCAAAAGAGAGAGGAGGGGCAGGCCGGTCCCCTCTCTCCATGTCACTGCCACGGCTCTGAGATGGCTTCCCCAAACAATGCTACACTGTGATCCCCCTGTGATGCACTACTACAGGATCTGCCCACTATTACATGCTCCATTAAACACTTAAACCCTAGCCAATCTGTCCCCAGAATCAGTGGGTGGGTGAGGCACGGGCTAACCATTCCCTCTGCACTATGTTTTGTTCCCCAAAATTGGATGTGAATGGACACCAGCAGATATTCATGAACATCCCCGTGCATATACAATACCTTCAATAATCGTGCTTTCCCCAGTGCCTCACATTGAATCTGGCTTTGGTAGCTGGAGGTCTGATGATAGCCTGAATCCACCAATGTGTGATTTCTATGTCCTTGAACAGTCACTGGTATGCAATTGCGGGTTCAATTGCAGGTGGTCTCTGGCACATTGGGGATCTGGACCATGGCCATTGCATGACATTGGTCCTGGAAATGCCCAGGCTCCCCAAAAAGCCAGCATACCAGCCCAGGCTTCACCTCCGCACCAGTGATTTGGGGATGACTCATCTGAGGGGGAGGAGACACAGAAACATAAGGGGAGGGAAGGAGGAGGACACCACAGACTCAGTGAGCAGGCTGCGGGAGGGTTGGCCCCGCTTCTGTGGTGCAGAGATGGGGCAGGGATGGGAAGAGGGGGCAGCGAGGCAGAGGGAGAGAGATAGGAGACAATGTCTACCTGTTGCTAGAACCACTGACAGGTGGTCCTCTGCCAACATCGTTGCTCAATCCAGCAACACTGGGTGGTGGCATTGGACCCACTCTGCTGTCCCCCCCGGTAACCCAGCAATGAACTATTCCAATCTCACCACATCGATGAGCCCCTCAGCATCAGAATCTTCTGCCCTCAGCCACCACCAACAGGCATCCCAGAGCTGTTGGCTGAAAGCGAACAACCAGCCAACCTCCTCCAGAGTCAGTACGTGGAAGCACTGAAGATGATGTTCTGAGGTGCAGCCGATGCATTGCAGGATGGCTTGCCTTCAAAAAGGGCAAGGAAGGTCTCTGGGCTGTCATGAGGCCCCATCTTTGCTAGGGTGACGTGGGAGAAGTTTGCAGGCACAGCAGCCAAATGCCCCCTTGACATGAGCATGTTCCAGAATGCCTATCAATCCTCCTGCTGAGCCTGGAGCAAGGCTTCAAAGCAGTGTTCCTGCTCCTTGTGCAGGGTGAGTAGCACTTGGTGCTGATTTTGCTGGGCAGTGGCGAGAGCATGGATGAGGTCCTTGAAGGGTGAGGACTCCATGCACGCAGTTCCTTTCAGTGTCCCGGGTTTTAGCACTAGTGTAAATGTCCCTGGGAGTGGATGGAACACTGAAGCACAGGCAGGTGAGTAGTGGTGGTAAATTTGCTTGTTTTACTCTTTTAAACACCTTTTCAGCTCTGACTAACGTGTGTCACTCAACACACATGCACAAAAAAAACAAAACAAAACCACAAATGCTCCATTTGGGACAAGACCCAACTTCTCTGCTCTCTCCCTCCTTATTAGCCCTAAGCCATCACTGCAAAACACACACACACACAGCATCAATTAAACACAGGTGTGATCATTTTGCCACTCCTTCCCTGGCCTCACCTTCCATTCACAAACTGGCACTTGACCACACCTCCACTGCCCCAATAGAAAAATGCAAATAAAAAAAAGAATGCAGTGATTTCTAAATTTACTTTGACTTGTATTTCATTGCAGACAAGATGAACCCAAGATATTTCTTGTTTTGTCGGTCAACTTCATTTCATTCGTTAATATACACATCCATTCCTGGATTTCAGGCCCGCAATACATTTCAAAAAACTCAGAAAGGATGCAATTTAGGGCTACTAATGAGGTAACACAATTACATAATGTGATTTTGAAACAAGTGATGTCAACAGATGCTTTGGTACAAAATCAGTGTCCAAGAAAGGCCTAATCTTTGAGGAGCAAATATCGGGCAAGGATCTCCAGTTTGTCAACAAATGCATAAGAAAATTATGGAAATGTTGTAAAATGTTCCTCAAAGAAAGATAGGGATGGATTTGGATATTTCACTCTCTGTGGAGCACGATATCACTAAAAGATTCAAGGAATATGGAGGGATTTTGGTGGGTAAAGGGCAAGGGTGCAAGCCCACGCTGAACACCCGTGATTTCCAATCATTCAGATGACACTGCATCAAAAACCATTTTTCATCTATCGCTGATATAAGCACATAGGCTTTGGGTTACTTTTGCAAACCTCTGTCAAGCACTACTACTAGGAGTTACATCCACGAATATCAGTTAAAACATTACTGTGCAAAAAGGAAGCCTCATGTTAACTGTGTCCAGAAGCACCATTGACTTCTCTGGGCTCGGAGGCATCTGAGATGGACAATCACACAGTGGGAATGTGTATAGTGGTCAGAAAAATCAGTATTCCAGAGCTTTTTTGGAAGGAATGGATGCCATGTGCACCAGACCAAAGGACCATTCAAACGGTTATCAGCAACAAGTCCAAAAGCCAGGGTCTGTCATGTTGTGGAGTTATGTCAGTGCAAAGGCAACTTTCACTTCTGTCATGGCAGCATTAATGCAGAAAAGTCCATTGAGATTTTGGAACATTTGCTGCCTTTAAGACAGCATCTTTTCCAAGATCTTTCCAACAAGATAATGCAAAACCACATTCTGCACACACAAAGGCATGGCTGCAGAACAAGAAGGTTCCTGTCCCCAATAGAGCATATGTGGCAAATTTTGAAAAAAAAAAAAATGACCCCATACTGTTGCACACCTTAAGACCTGCTTGCAGGAAGAATGGGACACCTGAAATGCTTCATTACTTGGGTGTCTTCAGTCCCTAAATATCTTAACCATTGTGAAAAGAATGGCAGCATTATAAAGTGGTAAATGCTTTCCTACTTAATAAACCATCCCAACATTTAAAAAATGTTGTTTTAGATGAATCAAACTTGAAATGTTTATTTTGAAAAAGAATAAATTTCATGAGACAAACATCAAATAATGTGCTGCTGTATTGTTTTGAAAGCAATACAAGTCAAAAATAATTTACAAATCATTGTTTTTCAATTTTAATTTCAACATACCCTCCCAACTTTTTCCTGATTTGGGGTTGTAAAATATAAAACTACAATTAAAATATCTTTTGCCATATAATTTTCTTTTCATGGCCATAACTAAAATGGAAAAACTAGCTTTTGGTTTAATTTTATGTCAAAATATATTAAAAATGGATTGTTACTTTAGGGTGGCACAGTGGTGTAGTGGTTAGTGCTGTCGCCTCACAGCAAGAAGGTCCGGGTTCGAGCCCTGTGGCTGGCGAGGGCCTTTCTGTGTGGAGTTTGCATGTTCTCCCCGTGTCCACATGGGTTTCCTTCGGGTGTGCCGGTTTCCCCCACAGTCCAAAGACATGCAGGTTAGGTTAACTGGTGGCTCTAAATTGACCGTAGGTGTGAATGTGAGTGTGAATGGTTGTCTATGTGTCAGCCCTGTGATGACCTGGCTACTTGTCCAGGGTGTACCCCGCCTTTCGCCCGTAGTCAGCTGGGATAGGCTCCAGCTTGCCTGTGACCCTGTCGAACAGGATAAAATGGCTAGAGATGATGAGATGAGATGGGATTGTTACTTTTTCTTTCTTTCCATACTGAAGGCAACATACAGTGCTGTGCAAAAGCATAAATGAAATTAAATGTTTCTACATTACCCCCAAAAAAATCACTATAAAAGGAGTGAACAGTAATAAACAAACCAAAGTCAATATCTGATGTGACAGAACTATTATTATTATTATTATTATTATTATTATAAATGATGGCTTGGCTTCGCAAACGAAGATTTATGATCGTGGCTGTCCATGTCTCCTACAGGTGTACTCGTGGCTAAAGAGTCCTATGTGAGTTAAACAGGTACGACCACACAGGCTGCAGGGTAGGGTCTGGTCAGGAATAGGAGCTGTGGATTGCCTGGCTTTCCTTCTTGCTTGCTTGTCCTCGAGGCTGGCACAACGGGTGTTCTCAAAGGATGCAACTGTGTTGTGCACAGTACTTCTCCAGCAGTCTTGGTCAGTGGCTAGGGAGGACCAGCGAGTGGGGCTGATGTTGCAGTCCTGGAGGGAAGCCTTGAGTAAGTCTTTAAACTGCTTCTTGGGGGGTCCTCTGTTTCTGTAACCTGATGATAGCTCACCATAAAGGATGATTTTGGGCAGGCGGTGGTCCTCCATCCTGGACACATGGGCTGCCCAATGAAGCTTAGACTTCAGAAGCATGGATTCGATGCTGGTGAGATCTGCCTCCTGAAGGACTTCAAATGTTCATGATGAAGTCACTCCAGTGGATGTTAAGGATGAAATGGAGGTGAAATGGCTGGTGAAAGCACTCGAGGAAATGTATATGTTGCCGATAGGTGACCCACGACTCCGAGCCATACAGCTGTGTAGTCAGCACAGTAGACAGTAACTTTGGTGTTCTTCTTCAGGTCCTTGTTGTTCCAGACTTGTTTGTAGAGCCGGCCGAAGGTGCTGTTTGCTTTTGCCAGTCTGTTGTCAATTTCTTTGTCAATCTTTGCATCCGCAGAGACCGTGCACCCAAGGTAGGTGAACTGCTTAACAGCTTTCAGCTCAGACTGGTTGATAGTAATGTGGGATGGTTGGTATTGTTGATTTGGTGCAGGCTGCTGGAGGACTTTGGCCTTTTTTAGTCTGACTTCTAAGCTGAAGAGTTGAGCAGCTTCTGCAAAGCAGGTCACTAAGCATTGCATGGCTGACTCGGTATGGGCAACAAGAGCAGCCTCATCAGCGAACAGAAATTTCCAAATTTGCTGCTCCATCGTCTTAGTGTGAGCCTGTAGGTGCCTCAGGTTAAACAGGCTGCCATCAGTGCAGTAGCGGATGTAAATGCCATCGTCGGTGCCCAAATCATCCATGGCATGGTGCAACATCATGCTGAAGAAGATAGTGAACAGTGTTGGCACAAGTACACAGCCTTGCTTTACACTGTTCAGGATGGCAAAAGGTTCAGAAAGCTTGTTGTTCAGTCTGACTTGCCCTTGCTAATTGCTGACTTGCCCTAGCAGCTCACCTGATCAGGGAAACAAAGTCACTCACACCTGGGAAAGGGGCAGTGTGACATCAATGAGACCCTCAATTCTAATGAAATTGAAATTAGCTCATGTTTAGTCATTAAAAATCTGTAAAGCTGCTTTGTGACAATGTCTATTGTTAAAAGCATTATAAAAATAAACTTGACTTAATGAAGACATGCAGTCCATGTATGCAGAAAGCCTCAAATTTGCTCCACCTGTTGCTATTGTTCCAGAATATAACCCAGCTCAATAAATCTGACAGTCTGCTCTACACTGATACACAGGTGGATAAGATCCCATTACAAGCAATACTAGACACCAGCTCCATGGCCTGCACCATTAGGGAAGAGGGTGAGCAAATGCTAAAGGATGTTGGCTCAGCATGTTATGCCCACCTTGATATTGTGCTTGATGGTTGTGGTGGAGTTCAAGTCTGGCTCAAATGCATTCACAACCTGAAGATGGAAGTGTACAGATGCACATTCAGTATGCCTGCTTTAGTGGTCCCAGGGCAGAAAGATCAGCTGATTTTGGGCACAAATGTCATTAAACACTTCCTAAAGCAGTTTAAACAGTCTTCCCATTTCTGGCAAGTTCTGAGCAAACCTGAGTCTACAAACCCGCCAGAGATAATGTAGCTCCTTATCATGTTATCCATTATCAACAGATAGAGAGGTGATACAATGCCAGGTTTTATTGGAACAGTCAAGCTGGTGAAAGCAGTAACTCTTCTTCCAAAACAAGAGTCAAATCAAGTTTATTTGTATAGCACTTTTAACAATAAACATTGTCGCAAAGCAGCTTTACAGAATTTGAATGACTTAAAACATGAGAGAATTTTATCCCTAATCTATCCCCAATGAGTAAGCCTGTGGTGACTGTGGCAATGAAAAACTCCCTCAGATGACATGATGAAGAAACCTCGAGAGGAACCAGACTCAAAAGGGAACCCATCCTCATTTGGGCAACAACAGACATGACTATAACATTAACAGTTTTAACATGAAGTCAGTTTCGTTGATGTTATGAACTCTTCGTTGATGGAAAGTTGAGTGCAAAACTGTTTATGACAACTGTAGTCCTCAGCCATAAAAGCATTACTGCAAGTGTCCAGAGTGTCCTCCAGGTGTGACTTTAAACTGTCCACATGGGGCCATCCTCCACAGGAGCGATGTGATGAGACTCCAACCAGACACAGGGCATCAGGAAGGATGGATCAGGCAGGTCTGAGGAGCAGAAGAGGTCAGCATCTCGATCCCAAGACCGACATGTAACTCAGAGGGACAGATGGGGGGAAGAGAGAGAGAGAGAAAACACAGGTTGTTAGGTATGCCCACTGTCACCTGAATAAGTTGGAAAAATTTACATATTGCACTGAGTACAAGCAGGGACTCCAGCAACTAACTATGACAGCATAACTAAAAGGGGAGAGCCAGAAGGTAACACAGGCATGAGGGAGCCCCGGGACATAAAGCAGCCAGCCACTACACCATCAACAAACTCGAGTGAGCAAGTGAGTGGGGGACTGACAGTATCCATATATCCCAGTTTATCAAAACACTATGTCTGAGGACCCTCCAGATCTACACCTTTACCTAATAAACACCATTAACAAAAGGCTTGACTAAACAGATATGTTTTCAGCCTAGACTTAAACGTTGAGCCTGTGTCTGATTCCCGAACACTAGTTGGAAGGCTGTTCCATAACTGTGGGGCTTTGTAGGAAAAGGCTCTGCCCCCTGATGTAGCCTTCACTATATGAGGTATCAGCAGATAGCCTGCACCTTTTGATCTAAGTAGGTGTGGCGGGTCATAGAGGACCAGAAGTTCACTCAGGTACTGTGGTGCGAGACCATTCAGTGCTTTAAAGGTCAATAGTAGTATTTTATAATCAATACGAAATTTGATTGGGAGCCAATGCAGTGTGGATAAGACAGGGGTGATGTGGTCATATTTTCTTGTTCTAGTAAGGACTTTTGCTGATGCATTTTGAACTAACTGGAGCTTGTTTATTCATTTATTGGAACATCCAGACAGTAAGGCATTACAATAATCCAACCTGGAGGTAACAAAAGGATGAACTAGTTTTTCCGCATCTTATAGTGACATTAAATTTCTTATCTTAGTAATATTTCTGAGATGAAAGAAAGCTATCCGGGTAATGTTATCAATGTGAGTTTCGAATGAAAGACTGGGGTCAATAATCACTCCGATGTCTTTTACTGCTGCACGTGAAGAAACAGAAGGGCCATTCAGAGTTACTGTTTAATCAGAAAACTTACTTCTAGCTGCATGTGGTCCTAGTACAAGTACTTCAGTCTTGTCTGAGTTAAGCAGAAGGAAGTTACTAAGCATCCAGTGTCTAATGTCCTTCACGCATTCCTCAATTCTATTAAGCTGGTGTCTCTCATCAGGTTTTGCAGAAACATACAACTGTGTGTCATCAGCATAACAGTGGAAACTAATACAATGTTTACGAATAATATCACACAGAGGTACTGTATACAGTGCCTTGAAAAAGTATTCATACCCCTTGAACTTTCACATTTTTCCACCTTACAACCACAAGCTTAAAAGTTTTTTTATTGAGATTTTATGTGATAGACTAACACAGAGTAGCACATAATTGTGAAGTGAAACGAAAATGATAAATGGTCTTCAAAATTTTAAACAAATAAAAATCTGAAAAATGTGATGTGCATTAGTATTCAGCCCCCCTGCATCAATACTTTGTAGAGCCACCTTTTGCTGCAATTACAGCTGTAAGTCTTTTGTGGTATGTCTCTACCAGCTTTGCACATCTAGACACCTGAAATTTTTGCCCATTCTTCTTTGCAAAATAGCTCAAGCTCAGCCAGATTGGATGGAGAGCATCTGTGAACAGCAAATTTCAAGTCTTGCCACAGATGCTCAATGGGATTTAGGTCTGGACTTTGACTGGGGCATTCTAACACATGAATATTCTTTGATCTAAACCATTCCATTGTAGCTCTGGCTGTATGTTTAGGGTCATTGTCTTGCTGGAAGGTGAAGCTCCTTCCCAGTCTCAAGTCTTTTGCAGCCTCCAACAGGTTTTCTTCCAGGATTGCCCTGTATTTAGTTCCATCCATCTTCCCATCAACTCTGACCAGCTTCCCTGTCCCTGCTGAAGAAAAGCATCCCCATAGCATGATGCTGCCACCACCATGTTACATAGTGAGGATGGTGTGTGCAGGGTGATGAGCAGTGTTAGTTTTCCACCACACATAGCGCTTTGCATTTAGGCCAAAATTTCAACTTTGGTTTCATCTGACCAAAGCACCTTCTTCCACATGTTTGCTGTGTCCCCTACATGGCTTCTGGCAAACTGCAAATGGGACTTCTTATGCCTGTCTTTCAACAATGGCTTTTTCTTTCCACTCTTCCAAAAAGGCCAGATTTGTGGAGTGTACGACATATAGTTGTCCTGTGCACAGATTCTCCCACCTGAGCTGTGGATTTCTGCAGCTCCTCCAGAGTGATCATGGGCCTCTTGGCTGCTTCTCTTACCAGTGCTCTCCTTGCTCACTCTGTCAGTTTAGGTGGACAGCCATGTATTGGTAGGTTTGCAGTTGTACCATACTTTTTCCATTTTTGAATGATGGATTGAACAGTGCTTCCTGAGATGTTCAGAGCTTGGGATATTTTTTTTTATAACCTAACCCTGCTTTAAACTTCTCCAGAACTTTATCCCTGATCTGTCTGGTGAGTTCTTTGGTCTTCATGATGCTGTTTGTTCTTCAGTGTTCTCTAACAAACCACTGAGGCCTTCACAGAACAAGTGTATTTATGCTGAGAGTAAATTACACACAGTAGGACTCTATTAACTAATTAGATGACTTCTGAAGGCAATTGATTGCACTGGATTATATTTAGAGGCATCAGAGTACAGGGGGCTGAATACTAATGCACACCACATTTTTTCAGATTTTTATTTGTTTAAAATTTTGAAGACCATTTATCATTTTTGTTTCACTTCACAATTATGTGCTACTCTGTGTTGGTCTATCACATAAAATCTCAGTAAAAAACTTTTAAGTTTGTGGTTGTAAGGTGGAAAAATGTGAAAAAGTTCAAGGGGTATGAATACTTTTTCAAGGTACTGTATAAAGAAAAAAGCAGTGGACCCAAGACAGAACATGCCGTATGATAGAGTCCCCTATAACCAGAGCTCTTTCAGGTTTCTCAGTGGGTGCATCAGTAAGGAGAGCAAACCTGTTCAACACGTTAAGCAGAGAGAAGTGGTGCTCCCGTGGGCAAGCCTCAGTGGTAGCTTTGGCTCTACGCTTATGCCGCAGAGTCGTCACCCATTCGCCCTGCTGTAAGGGCTCTAATGTCGGAGTTGGGGGATTACTAACTCCACCTAGGGCATCCAGACTTTCCCCTACAGAAACTACACTGTTGTCATTCTCACTGACCTTCTCTAAAGCCTGGATACATGCTTCTAACACTATAATCTTCTCTGTCAGAGAGCTAACTAATCTGCACTTATCACAAAGCTATCACTAGCGATGGAGGAAGCATGACTAAACATACTGCACTCAGCACACTGAACAGGCTGAAGGTGTGCCATGATGAAAGGATTCAAGTACCTTAATTGAAGATCTGTTGATATTAAAGCAGATCCAATGTGGATGGCCTCCACTTATGGTCTTTACGCAGGAGGAGAAAAAAATAAACTTCCAGTTTTGGCATTCTTCCGAAAAAAGAGAGAAAAAAACAGAAAAAGGAAAGTGAAATTATAATAAAACAAGAGGATACTGGAAAATTATTTGTAGAAAAAAATTTAAAAAAGATTAGTAAGTAACACCAACACTTGCTGAAAAAAGATTTGTTGCAAACAACTCAGGAACCAGGAAGTGCATAGTACAGAATGTGCATGCACATACCATTTTGTGGATGGATCCCAGATGGATCAAGAGCATCTGGTTTGGGGCACGTTACCTGCAGCTTCACCCCCTTTCTAAAGGCAGCACTGTTGAACCATCAAAAACACAAATCCACAAGAAAAACAACATTGTTTGCCAGTCTGTAGCCTCTGTGAATGGTGAGAGATGGATCCCAGTCAGAACCTTGAACACCTCTGACAAAGCTGTCACGTTAAAGCGCCATACCAATTTGGCAGACTTGTCCTCCTGCATAGCCATTGAGGATCTGGATATGACCTCTGAGCAAACACCAGCCACAGAAGTCAGAGTGCAGAACCAGACAGTATGTGGTGAAGCAGCCAGTGGCCCAGATCCCCCACTGTGTCCCAGCTTTTGTGACAGTCTATGAAACCTAGGATTGGATGATCTGAATATTGATTCATGTTTGGTGTCAGACCACTGGAAATCACAACTGCTGCAATTGATCCAGAAGTACAGGACATTTTCTCAAAGAGCAAGCTTGATTGTGGGTTGGCTAAGGATTTTGTCCATCACATCCATTTGTCTGATGAGCAGCCATTCAGACTCCCATACCAGCGTGTCCCACCAGGGGAGTATCACAAGCTCCGGCAAGTTGTCACAGAGATGGAAGAATGTGAGATCATTCGCAAGTCCATCAGTGAGTGGGCCTCCCCACTAGTGCTTGTATGGAAGAAGAATGGGGGTCTCAGGATCTGCGTGGATTATCGTTGGTTGAACGCATGCACAAATAAGGATGCACATCCTTTGCCCCATCAATTCGACTGTCTGGCAGCTCTGGGAGGTATTGCCATATTCAGTGCAATGGATCTCCCCTCTGGCTTTTATAACATCACCATGGCAAATGAGGACAAAAAGCTCACAGTCTTTGCCATACTTATGGGACTCTGAGTTCAATAGGTTCCCTCAGGGCCTATGTAATAGTCCTGCAAGCTTCATGTGACTGGTGATGGGCATATTTGGAGACCAGAACTTCCTGACCTTACTCTGCTACTTGGATGATGTGCTTGTTTATGCTCCCAATGAAGCTAAACCCCTCCGGAGGCTTGAGACAGTTTTCAGCAGACTGTATGTTCATGGATTAAAGCTGACCCCCCAAAAAATGTCAGCTACTGAGGAGGAGTATGAAATTCTTGGGCCATATTGTGGACAAAAATGGTGTGTCAATTGACTCTGATAAGGTCAAGACCATTGCTTCTATGTCTGAGCCTGATCTTATGATGGAGGATGGTGCTACACCATCCCAGAAGATGATCAAGTCATTCTTGGGAATGGTCATGTACTATCAGTAGTTCATTCCTAATTGTTGCTACATAGCCAAGCCATTGTTTGCACTGACTGCAGCACCAAAAGGGAAGAGAGGAAATGCAAGTGGGGCTGCTGCATTCAGGAAATTGCACTCAAGTGACTGGAGAGAGGAGCATCACAACTCATTCAAACAGCTGAAAGCTGCACTCCTGGAGTCTGTCATACTGGTGCATCCTGATTTCAGCTGACCATTCATTCTATCTACTGATGCCTCCCAAGATGGCTTAGGTACTGTATTATCTAAGCTCCAAGATGGTGAAAGTAAGGCATGCCCCATTGCTTTCACCAGCAAGGCACTTACTGAGTGCAACTATATCCTGCTCACCGCCTAGAGTTTTTGGCATTGAAGTGGTTTGTCTGTGATAAATTTAGCCATTGGCTAAAGAGACACACCTTCACTGTAAGAGACAGCAATCCACTGACCTAATGCCTCACAAAACCCAAACTCAACATGTGTGAGCAAAGATGGGTAGCCAAGTTGTTGCTGTACAATTTCAGCATTAAATACATACCTGGTAGCAAGGACATTGTTATTGACACTTTGAGCAGGTGGCCATTCATTCAAACCCATGTTTGCCAGAGGCTCATAAAGGAGCCGTATGAAGAGCTTTTGGAGGAATCACAGCAAGTTCAAGAGGGTGTTTGTTCAAGAAGTGTTCAGAGCTGGTGCCAACTACCAGCTCTGAACTACAAAAAAAAAAGTCAGCTACTGAGGAGTGTGAAAATGTCATACGGCGACAACTTGGCTACCCGTCTTTGCTCACACGTGTTGAATACCCACTTTCACCAGAGAATTTGGAGTGTTGCTCTCTGACCAGTGGCCATCCCCAGGAACTGTCTCACCCCCTTTTGGGTCTTGGGCCTCAGACAGGTCACAATTGCTGAAGTCTTGTCAATTTCAGGATGCACCTGCCCATGAGCCAAGTGGAAGCCCAGATACCGTACTTCCACCTGCCCAATTGCACACTTCTTTGGGTTTGCCATGATTTCTGCATGCCTCAACGACTCCAAAACAGCCCTAAGGTGTTTTACATACTGTGGCCAATCATTGCTATATATAATTGTCTCTTCAAGGTAGGCTGCAGCATTGGCTGCATGTGGGTGAAAGACTTTGTCCACAAGATGTTGGAATTCTGCTGGGGCCCCGAATAACCCAAATGGAAGGGTGACAAATTGGTGTAAACTAAACAGTGTGGAAAAGGCCATCTTTTTCATAGGATAGGGGAGTCAAGGGGATCTGCCAATATCCCTTTGTTAAGTCCAGTGTCAAAGAAAAATGAGCCATGCCTAAACAATCAAACAACTCAGCAATGTGAGGCATTGGTTATGTGTCATATTTAGACACTGCATTGACCTTTCTGTAGTCCACACAGAACTGGACTGACCTGTCGGCCTTGGGGACCAAAACCACCAGGCTGCTCTAGTCACTGTGTGACTCCTTGACTATTTTCATTTCAAGCATGGCCTTGAGTTTATCCCAAACTACAGTTTTCTTGTGTTCAGGTAAGTGATATGGGTGGCTACGCACCACCACCCCTGAGGGTGTCTCACTGTGGTGATCAATGCAGTGGGTGTGACTGGGGAGGGCCAGAGCATGTCAGAAAACTCCACTTGCATCCAAGCAACCTCTGTGAGTCGGGATGGCGAGAGGTGGTCTCCACAGGGGACCAGGGTGGACTGAGCAGTTACTTTCCTTTTAACCTCCAGCCCCAGCACCTCCCCCTCCAGAACTACCATTGTCAATGCCACAGGGACCCACTCATTCCAGAGTTTAACCCTTTGGTGACTGACCCCTTGAAAATGGTTCCTCCAGGAACGATGACTTTTCAGTTGTCAAGACAACGGAAAAACTAAAATACAAAAACAGAAAGATACGTCACAATTCTCTTGTGCACAAAACAAAATGCTCTTGTATTTTAGTTTTTCCGTTGTCTTGACAACTGAAACGTCATCGTTCCTGGAGGAACCATTTTCAAGGGGTCAGTCACCAAAGGGTTAAGCAGATTGAAGTGGTATATCTCCAGCACCCTGCCCTTATCCATTCGTTTCACTTCATCGTCAATGTCCCCAACTCGCTGTGTGACCTCAAAGGACCCTTGCCACTTGGTGAGTAATTTAGAGCTTCATGTGGGCAATAATACGAGAACTTCATCTCCCAGTATGAACTCCCACAGGCAGGCACCCCTGTTGTACAGCCAGGACTGACGTTCCTGCAGCTGCCACAAATTCTTCTGAGTTAGTTTACCTGAGTATGTGAAGTTTTGCATGCAGATTGAGGACGTATTGAATTTTGTTTTTGCTAGTAGAAGGTCCCTCCTCTCAATTTTTGTGTAGAACATCTAGAATGCCACACAGCTTATGCCCTTATAATAACTTAAATGGGGAAAACCCAGTGGAGGCTTGTGGAACCTCTCATACTATGAATAACAGGTACTCAAGCCATTTATCCCAGTTACACGTGTCTTCACTTACAAACTTACAAATTAAGTTTTTAAGGGTTTGATTAAAGGGTTTGTGGGTGACAAACACTTGTGTGGATTGATTTAACTCCCAGTGTTCATGAAGTGTGCATAAAATAAGTGTAATGCCCTGATCAGTCAGGATTTCTTTTGGAATCCTGATTCAGGAGATAATTTTAAGTAGTACCTCTGCAACATTATGCATGGAAATGTTACGCTGCAGTACTGCTTCCAGGTATCGCATTGCATATTTCACAAGGACTAAGATAAAGTGATGCCCTTGTGCAGACTGATCTAACAGCTCAACGAGACCCATTCCAATTCTTTTGAAGGGGTCTTGATCAGAGGTAGAGGGTGCAATGGCATTTTTGGGGTGGCTGCTGGATTTACCACTTGGCATTTGCAACATGCTGCACACCACCTGCAGACATCCTTACAAATCCCTGGCCAATAGAAACAGGCCCTGAGATGGGTGTTGTGTCCTACCATAGGGTTATAATGAGCCCCATGGAATACGAGTTCCCTGCAGCTTTTTGGGACAAGCAATTGTCCCAAAAGCAACCTTTTCACCAGTCTGAGTGTCCTGTGTCACTTGATACAACTTATCCTTAATTACTGAAAAGTACAGGCAGGTGAGTGCAACATTGGGTTGGAGGATTTGACCATCGACTATTCTCATTTGGTCAAAAGCGTGATGCAGAACTATCCCATGTCTACTCAAGAGGGAAATCCTCTAGGGAATCCCTAAGAGAGCGGGGAGGGCTGGGGTTCTCCTCACTCTCCATTTCACTATGACGTGGAGCTGTCATAGATGGTTCTGGGACCACCTCCCAGGCCAACACTATGCTAGGATCCCCCCATGACACCTTACCACAGGACCCACCCACCATTACTCGCTCCATGAAACACTTAAACCCTGGCCAATCTATTACCAGAATTGGTGTGTGGGTGAGGCATGGATTAACTGCTACCTCCACACTGTTTTTTCCCCAGAAATTGAATTCAGACAGGAATCAGGAGGTATTCATGAACATCTCTGTGCACACACAGAACCTTCACCAAACATGTTGTACAAGTGCCTCACCTTACACCAAGCTTTGACGGATGGAGGTCTGATTACAGCCTGAATCCACCAGCACACGGTATGTGATCCCTTGGGTACTCACTGGTATGCGGTATGCTCCAGCTCAATCGAGGGCAGTCTCTGGTACATCAGGGATCTGCCCCAACCTCCATCTTGTTGTATTGGTCCTGGAAGTGCCCAGGCTCCCTGCACTGCCAGCACAACAGCCTGGGCCTCACCTCTGCACCAGTGGCACTGGGATCACTCACCTGCAGGAGAGGGGGGACTGCAGGCTCAGTGAGCTGACTGCAGTGGAGTTGACCCCTGCTTCAGTGTTGCAGAGACAGGGAGGGGATGGGAGGAAAAGAGAGAGGGAGAGCAAGAGAGAGAAGAGGCAGGACATCTGCCTGCCACT
Organism: Neoarius graeffei; assembly: GCF_027579695.1. Lineage (NCBI taxonomy): Eukaryota > Metazoa > Chordata > Actinopteri > Siluriformes > Ariidae > Neoarius > Neoarius graeffei. Next base: position 72,221,594 of record NC_083583.1, read on the forward strand.
GGAACCTCCACCAGATGGTCCTCTGCCAGAGCAATGATGCTATCCAGCGATGCTGGGTGGTGGCACTGGACCCACTCTGCTGTTCCTCCTGGCAGGTGAGCAATGAATTGCTCCAGTGCAACCGTGTTGATGATACTGTGTTGCAATCTTCTGCCATCAGCCACTGCCAACAGGCATCCTGCTAAGGGACCTCTGCTAACCTCTTTGAGAGTCAGCATGCGGAAGTACTAATGATGTTGCTCAGGGGTGTGGCCAACGTGATGTAGTATGGCTTGCTTCAGAGCCAGATACTCCAGCCTGCTCTCTGGGGTAGGTACTGCATGGCAAGCTGTGCTTCACCGGTCAGAAGTGGCAGTAGGTGTGCTGCTCGCTGCTCAACTGGCCACCCCCACACCTCCATGGCTTGCTCGAAGAGAGTGAGGAAGGCCTCCAGGTCATTGTGGGGCCCCATCTTCATCAGTGTGATGTGGGAAGCCTGCTGACACTGAGGCTGTAGTACCTGCCAATGTGAGCTGGTTCCAGAATACCTGGCAATCCTTTTGGTGGGCCTGCAGCAGCACTTGAAAGTGCTTCTCCTGCTCTTTGCACAGCATAAACAGAGCCTGGTGCTGGTTCTGTTGGGCGGTGGTGAGGGCATGGATGAGCTGTTTAAACATAGAGGACTCCATGTTGGCAGTCTACTTCAGAGTCCCAGGTTTCAGCACCAGTGTAAAGGTTTCTGAAATGGGGCAGAACACTGAAGCACTTTGACAGGCAGGTTAGTCTTGGGACAACTTTTTTATTCAAGCTTTTCAGCTTTAAAATTTTCTTAAAAACTTTTAAATATTTCCTTTGATACATGCACACAAACAGTACACAGGGAAGTTCTCCCTTCTCTGCTTCCTCCCTCCAGCTGTCATTGCAAAAGGCACACACATACGTGTGATCACTTTGCCACTCACCTTACCTGGCCTTGCCCTCCATTCACAAACTGGTGCTGAACCACACTCCCGCTGCCACAGTGACCTTAGCTTTAGACGGCAAGAATTTCATTGCTACGGCAACAGGATTGTTTACGAGTATCTGTGTCAGTAATGCATATGTGCTATCTAGCTGAGTAAGATTCAGACTTCATAATAGTGAAGACTGTTGATTCATGTATTTTGTTGCCAGTAAAAATCGCATTGTTACAGAAAATTCCTGATTAAATTTTTAGAATTTGAAGCCTCTACATTTACAATTATACTTACTCTATATTTGTCACATATACAGTGGTGCTTGAAAGTTTGGGAACCCTTTAGAATTTTCTATATTTCTGCATAAATATGACCGCAAACATCAGATTTTCACACAAGTCCTAAAAGTAGATGAAGAGAACCCAGTTAAACAAATGAGACAAAAATATTATACTTGGTCATTTATTTATTGTCAAAAATGATCCAATATTACACATCTGTGAGTGGTACAAGTATGTGAACCTTTGCTTTCAGTATCTGGTGTGACCCCCTTGTGCAGCAATAACTGCAGCTAAATGGGACTTGCTGACTTGCCAATGCCACTGGACCCATAATGTCACTCCTTCTGGCAACCAAATGCCAAACTGCTCCAGTACCACTCTGATGATGTTATTGGCATCGCACTCTTCTTCCAGCAGCCACTATTGACAGGTGTCTGGGAGCTGTTGGGTAAAGGCAAATAGGAAGCTGAATTTACTGAGTGCTGTTGATGCTGTTGCAGGGTTCAGCTGACTTGTTGAAAAATAATTCACTTCAGGTCTGGATAATCCAGCAGGTTCATGCCTGAGAGCTGTTGGGCTCTGTTGGGTTTCTCCCAACAAGAGCGTCAAATAGGCAGACCTGTAAGGCAGTGTCAACAGGCAGATACTGTAAGGTTAGCCACAAGCATGCTTCTGAGGCATGCTCAAAGATCTCAGGACTGATCCCTGTGGATCTGTCTTGACTAGCATGCTGCTGCATCCACAAGAGGTACTGCTGGAGTGCCCACTGGTTGGATCTCTGGATCACCTGCCAGTCCTCAGCCTGGGCCTGGAGCACAGTCCTGAACTGCTGCTCCAGCTCTGCGCTCAGTGCAATGAAGGCCTGATGTTGGGCTAGGTAGATGCTGGCAAGGGTCTGGATGATCTCAACAACTGCCACTAACTCAATGTCAATGCTCTGTGCTCTCTTTCTTGTCATGGGTTCCTGCTCCTGCAAGCACATAGACACATATGGTACCATTCAAAATTTTGGACACACCTACTCATTTATAGGTTTTTCTGTATTTTGACTCATCTCATCTCATTATCTCTAGCCGCTTTATCCTTCTACAGGGTCGCAGGCAAGCTGGAGCCTATCCCAGCTGACTACGGGCGAAAGGTGGGGTACACCCTGAACAAGTCACCAGGTCATCACAGGGCTGACATATAGACACAGACAACCATTCACACTCACATTCACACCTACAGTCAATTTAGAGTCACCAGTTAACCTAACCTGCATGTCTTTGGACTGTGGGGGAAACTGGAGCACCCGGAGGAAACCCACGTGGACACGGGGAGAACATGCAAACTCCACACAGAAAGGCCCTCGCCGGCCCCGGGGCTCGAACCCAGGACCTTCTTGCTGTGAGGTGACAGCGCTAACCACTACACCACCGTGCCGCCCTGTATTTTGACTATTTTCTACATTTGTAGAAAAATACTGAAGACATCTCTGGGAAGATTCTCAGGTCATAGTAATTGTGGGTGGTAAAAGAGAGCAACTGGACTTGCTTGAAGATTCTTGAAGATGTTTCACCTCTCATCCGAAAGGCTTCTTCAGTTCTGTCTGACTAGTAGGGAGTATCAGGTATTTATCCTCTCATGGATGAAAAGCTCATCTAAGGTGTCGTTGAGTCATCCTGTTGGTGTGGGTCACTGGGGGCTGGATGTGAACGGCCTCAAGAGTCGTTAGGGTGATCAATGGAGTGCCCGTTAAGGTGATCAATGGAATGCTGATTCTCTCTGTCCTCCTGTGAGTCACTGAAAACAGCTGGGTTTTGGTGTGCATTCAGTTGTCTGGGAAGTGTGCCAAGGACTGCATTGTAGGTGGCTGATAAATGATGTCTTAGACTCCCACCTCTGTTCAGTGATGGCCGTTCCAGGTTGACAAAAATGGCTTCTTTAACTCCTCGCTCATACCAACGATCCTGTCTGGCTAAAATGCATATGTTGCAATCCTGAAATGAGTGTCCTTTGTTGTTAAGATGAAGGTAGACAGCAGAGTCCTGGCCTGAGGAACTGGCTCTCCTGTGTTGAGCCATACACCCGTGAAGCGGTTGTTTTGTTTCCCCAATATACGAGTCCATGCATTCCTCACTGCACTGAATTGCATACACTATGTTGTCCTGTTTGTGTCTGGCTATTCTGTCCTTAGGGTGGACCAGTTTCTGCTTCAGGGTGTTACTGGGTCTGAAATGTACCGGAATGGTGTGTTTGTAGAAGATCCTCCTGAGTTTCTCAGATAGACCAGAAATGTAGGGAATGACAATGTTCTTGCATTTGTTCCTGTTATCCTCCTTGTCTGTTATGTTCCTTTTTCTGCTCTTGAAGAAAGACCAGTTGGGATACCTGCAGTTCTGAAGTGCTTTCTTGATGTGATTCTGCTCCTCCTCTTTTCCCTCTACCATTGTAGGGATGTCCTGAGCCCTGTGTTGCAAGGTTCTAATGACCCCCAATTTGTGTTCCAGTGGGTGGTGAGAGTCGAAGAGTAGGTACTGGTCTGTGTGTGCATGCGCGCATTTCCGGTAGACCTCGATGCTAAGGCTTCTGTCTTGTCTAATGTGTACATCACAATCCAAGAAGGCTAGATTATTCCCACTGACGTCCTCCCGAGTGAAATTGATGTTGATATCCACTGCATTGATGTGCTTAGAGAAGGCTTCCAATTCATGGGTTTTGATTTTAACCCAGGTGTCATCCACATATCTGAACCAGTGGCTGGGAGCAACTCCTGAAAAAGTGGTCAAAGCTTTATGTTCCACTTCTTCCATGTAAAGACTGGCCACATTAGGGGACACCAGTGAGCCCATGGTGCATCCATGCTTCTGTCTGTAGAAACTTTCATTAAACTGGAAATAAGTGGTAGTCAGGCAGAGGTCAAGCAGGGTGCAAATCTGGTCCATGGTGAGGTTCATTCTATCCAGTAAGGTGTTGTCTTGAAGGAGTTGTTTTCTAACAGATTCGACTGCTTCTGTGGTGGGATTGCAGGTGAAAAGAGAAGTGACATCGGAAGAAACCATGGTTTCATCTAAGTCTAGTTTGAGGTCTGCAACTTTAGTAGCAAAATCTTGGGAGTTTTTGACTTGATGTAGCGTATTCCCAACAAGAGGAGCCAGGATGGTGGCTAGGTGTTTGACAATGTTATAGGTGACAGAGTTTATACTGCTGATGATAGGTCTGAGTGGAGCTCCTTCCTTGTGAATATTGGGGAGTCCGTATATGAGAGGAACGGCTTCCCCAGGGTACAATCTGTAGTACAGAGATCGGTTGATGGCTTGGTCCTTTTCTAGTTGTTGCAGGCAGCTAACAACTTTCTTTTTGTAACAACTGGTGGGGTCCCGCCTTAAGGTTTCATTGGTGGTTGTGTCGCTGAGGAGACTGGTCATCTTTGAGTGGTAGTCCACTGTGTTTAGCACCACTGTGCATCTCCCTTTGTCAGCAGGAAGGATGGTGATGTTCCGGTCTCTTTGAAGCAATGTAAGAGCCCTCCTTTCTTGGCTGGTGAGGTTGGAGGGGGGTGCTTTTGCACTGGACAGAGCAGCTGATATCTTCAGTCTAAGTTGTTCTGCCTCTGTGTTGGTCAGATTGTTGTTTCTGATGGCTGACTCTGTGGCTCTGATGAGATCTATCACTGGTATCTGCTCTGGTGAAACTGCAAAGTTAAGTCCCTTGGATAAAACATCTTTCTCTGGTTGGGTGAATACCCTGTTGGATAAGTTCTTCACCCATTTCTCTTCTATGTCCGGTTGTGTACCCTGGTCAGATTTCTTCCTCCAAGTCAGCACTTCTGTCTTACTGCTTTGACCACTTTTTCAGGAGTTGCTCCCAGCCACTGGTTCAGATATGTGGATGACACCTGGGTTAAAATCAAAACCCATGAAGTGGGAGCCTTCTCTAAGCACATCAATGCAGTGGATATCAACATCAATTTCACTTGGGAGGACGTCAGTGGGAATAATCTAGCCTTCTTGGATTGTGATGTACACATTAGACAAGACAGAAGCCTTAGCATCGAGGTCTACCGGAAACACACACACACAGACCAATACCTACTCTTTGACTCTCACCACCCACTGGAACACAAATTGGGGGTCATTAGGACCTTGCAACACAGGGCTCAGAACACCCCTACAATGGTAGAGGGAAGAGAGACGGAGCAGAATCACATCAAGAAAGCACTTCAGAACTGCAGGTATCCCAACTGGTCTTTCCTCAAGAGCAGAAAAAGGAACATAACGGACAAGGAGGATACCAGTCTCTCGAAGGCCTTCATGACTACAGATGTGAGAGCTACAGGCCTGTAGTCATTCAGTCCTGTGATGATGGTTTTCTTGGGAACTGGGATTATTGTGGAGCGTTTGAAGCATGAGGGGACTTCACACAGCTCCAGGGATCTATTGAAGATCTGGGTGAAGATGGGAGCCAGCTGATCAGCACAGACCTTCAGACAGGAGGGTGACATACCATCTGGGCCAGGTGCCTTCCTGATCTTCTGTCTGCAAAAAAGCTGACAAACATCCTCTTCACAGATCTTGAGTGCTGGTGTGGGGTCAGAGGCAAGAGGAGGCAGAATAGCAGGGGTTGTAAATGGGTCTTTAATGTCTGAGGGGGGAGAGGTGTGAATTTGTCGAATCTGGAGTAGAACACATTCATCTCATCAGCCAGTTGATGGTTCATTGCAGTGTAGGGGGACGGTCTCCTGTAGTTAGTGATATTCTTCAGGCCTGTCCACACTGATGCCAGATCGTTGGCTGAAAGGCTGTTTTTGATCCTTTCAGTGTAGCTCCTCTTAGCTGATTTCACCTCTTTCGTCAGTGTGTTTCTGGCCTGTTTGTGCAGGACTATGTCCCCACTTCTGTAGGCCTCCTCCTTGGCCTGGCGAAGCTGTCTGAGTTTTGCAGTGAACCAGGGTTTGTTGTTATTGTATGTGCGGAAGGTCTTGGTGGGCACACACACATCCTCACAGAAACTGATGTAAGATGTCACAGTATCAGTCAGTTCATGCAGGTCTGAAGCTGCAGCCTCAAAAACACTCCAATCAGTGCAGTCAAAGCAGGCTTGTAGTTCCACTTTGGCCTCATCAGACCATCTCCTCACCGTCTTAACTACAGGCTTAGCAGATTTCAGCTTCTGCCTGTAGAACGGGATAAGATGAACCATACAGTGATCAGATAGTCCCAAGGCTGCATGGGGGACAGAGTGGTATGAGTCCTTTAAAACAGTGTAACAGTGGTCCAGAGTGTTAGAGTCCCTGGTGGGACACTTAATGTGCTGTTTATATTTTGGCAGTTTGTGGCTGAGGTTTGCTCTGTTAAAGTCCCCCAAAACAATGAGCCAGGTGGTTTTTCTCCACATTGTTTATCTGGTCAGCCAGGTGTTGTAACACCTCATTAACACACGCCTGAGGGGGGACATAAACTCCAACCAGAATAAACAAGGAAAACTCTCGTGGAGCATAAAACGGTTTGCAGTTTATGAATAATGTCTCCAGATGAGGACTGCATGATTTATTTAGAACTGTGACATCAGTACACCAACCTTCGTTAATATAAAAGCAGACTCCGCCTCCCCTCGTTTTCCCCATGAGCTCCATTTCGCGGGCCGCTTGGTGAATCCAGGCAGATGGACAGAAGAGTCTGGGATGTGCTCACTGAGCCAGGTTTTGGTGAAGCACAAGGCAGCAGATCTGTTAAAATCGGTGTTGATTGTGTTGAGGAGCAGCAGTTCATCCATCTTATTGGCCAGAGAGCGGATGTTAGCACAGTGTGAAAACCCCGCTGCCTCAGTCTGATGAGCGCGCCGGCTTGCTTCCCCCGGTGTCTCCAGCGTCCTCGGCATAATCCATAGAGAGCTGCTGCTCCCCCGACAAGTAACTCTGAAAAACTTTCTGGATTAATGAAAGCCGATGAAAGAACTTTACTGGTGGTTAATCCAATGTTTGAGTTCTTCTCTAGAGTATGTTACCAGTGAAGAAACACAAGAAACACAACAAATACACAAAAACATAGAAAGTATGAGAGAGCGAAGTACCGAGGCAACTGTCCGTGGCGCCATCTTGGAACTATATATATATATATATATATATATATATATATATATATATATATATATATATATATATATATATATATATACACACACACACACACACACTCTGAGGCAGTAGCCACAAAAATGAAGCATAATTAAAAAATGAACAATTTTAAAATCACAAAGTAAAATATACCAAGTGTCTGTACTTTATATTATTCTACTCTTACCTCTTACAGTTTTCAAAACTGAAACCTCCAAACCGAGGGTGACATACACATGCTGTCACCATGAATGAAACTCTTATTTCCTGGAAATGGCCCGGCGCTAGAGCTCAGTGGAACACACTTTCCCTATGTAATAAGCATAAACATGTCTGAAAGCAATTTCTTTAGTGCAGTCCATTTATTTATAATTTATATTTAAAATAATAAATCAACAGAGTGGGGAAATTTTTATCGATGAGGTTTAAAAGTGAGCGTGGCCAAAACCCATTCCTTTGCATATGTAAATGAACCAAGAAACCATCCAATGTTTGAAAATGAGGCAGGTAGTGATCCAATCAGTGTGTTTGTGTGAGGAGTCTTTCCAAGGCAGAGCTCCTGCAGTTTGAGCTCAGGGCTTCTTTTTTTTTTAAACACCTTTTTTGGTCGCCATGACCTTAACTTTGACTGGATGACCCTCAAAATGGTGGAGGTTCTATTTGAGACCTATGCCCATCTATTCTGAAAGTTTCATGAAGATCGATCCAGCTGTTTTCCCATAATATCATTAACAAAAAAACAAATAAACAAACAAACCTGACCGAAAACAATACCTCGCCCCTTGGTGGAATCCGTCCTGGGCGAGGTCAAGTTTATTTGTATAGCGCTTTTAACAATAAACATTGTCACAAAGCAGCTTGACAGAATTTGAATGACTTAAAACATGAGCTAATTTTATCCTTAATCTATCCCCAATGAGCAAGCCTGTGGCAACGGTGGCAATGAAAAACTCCCTCAGACGACATGAGGAAGAAACCTCGAGAGGAACTAGACTCAAAAGGGAGGCCATCCTCATTTGGGCAACATGACTATGACATTAACAGTTTTAACATGAAGTCAGTTTTGTTGATGTTATAAACTCTTCAGTGATGGAACTCTGAGTGCAAAACTGTTCATGACAACTGCAGTCCTAAGGTTAGCAAGTCAACTGTAGTCCTCAGCCATAAAAGCATTACTGTAAGTGTCCAGAGCGTCCTCCAGGTGTGACTTTCAACTGTCCACATGGGGCCATCCTCCACAGGAGTGATGCAATGAGACTCCAACCAGACACAGGGCACCAGGATGGATCAGGCAGGTCCGAGGAGCAGAAGAGATCAGCATCTTGATCCCAGGACTGACACGTAACTCAGAGGGACAGATTTTTTTTTTTGGGGGGGAAGAAAACACAGGTTGTTAGGTATGCCCAATGTCACCTGAATAAGTAGGAACAGTATACATATTGCACTGAGTACAAGCAAGGACTCCGGCAACTAACTATGACAGCATAACTAAAAGGAGAGAGCCAGAAGGTAACACAGGCATGAGGGAGCCCCGGGACATAAAGCAGCCAGCCACTACACCGTCAACAAACTTGAGTGAGCAAGTGAGTGGGGGACTGACAGCATCCATACATCCCAGTTTACCAAAAACACTATGTCTGAGGATCCTCCAGATCTACACCTTCACCTGCTTGGCAGGTCATAGAGGACCAGAAGTTCACTGAGGTACTGTGGTGCAAGACCATTCAGTGCTTTAAAAGGTCAATAATAGTATTTTATAATCAATACGAAATTTGATAGGGAGCCAATGCAGCGTGGATAAGACAGGGGTGATTTGGTCATATTTTCTAGTTCTCTTGCTGCTGCATTTTGAACTAACTGGAGCTTGTTTATGCACTTCTTGGAACATCCAGACAGTAAGTCATTACAATAATCCAACCTGGAGGTAACAAAAGGATGAACTAGTTTTTCTGCATCTTATAGTGACATTAAATTTCTTATCTTAGCAATATTTCTGAGATGAAAGAAAGCTATCTGGGTAATGTTATCAATGTGAGTTTCAAATGAAAGACTGGGATCAATAATCACTCCGAGGTCTTTTACTGCTGCACATGAAGAAATAGAAAGGCCATCCAGAGTTACTGTGTAATCAGAAAATTTACTTTGAGTTGCATGTGGTCCGAGTACAAGTACTTCAGTCTTGTCAGAGTTAAGCAGAAGGAAATTAATAAGCATCCAGTGTCTAATGTCCTTTACACATTCCTCAATTCTATTAAGCTGGTGTCTCTCATCAGGTTTTGCAGAAACATACAACTGTGTCTCATCAGCATAACAGTGGAAACTAATACAATGTTTACGAATAATATCACCCAGAGGTACCATATACAAAGAAAAAAAGCAGTGGACCCAAGACAGAACCTTGTGGAACACCAAACTTTACTTCAGTATGTCTACAAAAATCACCATTTACATCAACATACTGATAGCGATCAGTTAAATAAGACCTGAGCCAGGAGAGGGTCATTCCCTTAACTCCCACAACAGTCTATCCAGAAGAATGGAATGATCAATGTTATCAAATGCTGCACTAAGGTCAAACAACACAAGCAGTGAGACACAGCCCTGATCAGACGCTAACAGTAGGTCATTTACTACTTTAACCAGAGCTATCTCTGTGCTATGATGAGGTCTAAATCCTGACTGATACATTTCATGGATGTTATTCCTTTGTAAATATAAGCATAACTGCTGTGCCACAGCTTTTTCAAGGATCTTGGAGATAAAGGGGAGGTTTGATATTGGCTGATAATTGGACAGCTGACAGGGATCAAGGTCAGGTTTTTTAAATCAGGGGTTTGATAACTGCTAGTTTAAAGGATTTGGGTACATAGCCAATCATAAGAGAAGAATTTATTATTTTTAGAAGCGGTTCAATTACTTCAGGTATTATCTGTTTGAATAGACGTGTAGGTAAGGGATCTAGGACACAAGTTGAGGCTTTTGATGCCGAGATTAATGAAAGTAATTCAATTTTTCTAAGGGGAGTAAAACATTCTAATTGTTGATCTGATAGTTATATTGTTAACTAGGGCGGCACGGTGGTATAGTGGTTAGTGCTGTCGCCCCACAGCAAGAAGGTCCGGGTTCAAGCCCCATGGCCATTGAGGGCCTTTCTGTGCAGAGTTTGCATGTTTTCCCCGTGTCTGCGTGGGTTTCCTCCGGGTGTTCCGGCTTCCCCCACAGTCCAAAGACATGCAGGTTAGGTTAACTGGCGACTCTAAATTGACCGTAGGTGTGAATGGTTATCTGTGTCTATGTGTCAGCCCTGTGATGACCTGGCGATTTGTCCAGGGTGTACCCCGCCTTTCGCCCATAGTCAGCTGGGATAGGCTCCAGCTTGCCTGCGACCCTGTAGAAGGATAAAGTGGCTAGAGATAATGAGATGAGATGAGATAATGAGAAGAGATATTGTTAACTACAGGGTCACTTACATTGTTTGACCTTAAATTAGTAGTTTGAATTTTTTCTCGGGTATTCTCAATTCTGTCATTAAAAAAAAAATTATGACGTCGTTGCTACTACATACTGCAGGTGTGCATGTGTCTATAGTGGACTTATTCCTGGTTAATTTTGCTACAGTATTAAATAGGAATCTAGGATTATTTTTGTTATCTTCTATTAGGGAGGAGAACCATGTTGATCTAGCAGCACTAAGAGCTTTTCTATACTTTAGGAAGCTCTCCTTCCATGCTAATTTGAACACTACCAATTTTGTTTGACGCCATTTACATTCCAATTTTCGAGTGGTCTGTTTTAATGTGCGAGTGTCATCATTATACCAGGGTGCTAATTTTTTGTCTCTGACTATTTTCCTTTTAAGAGGAGCTACATTATCTAAAGTATGGTGGAACGTTGACTCTAAGCATTCAGTTGCCTGATCAAGTTCTGCAGGGGCTGACAGTGACCAAATCAAAGTTGATAACTCTGGGAGATCATTTATAAAGCTCTGTGCAGTAGTTGATGTGAATGTACGTTTAATACAGTAGCGTGGTGAGGTGCATATATTATTACTCAGACATATTTTGAATGAGATGAGATAATGATCTGAGAACTTTAGACTGTGGAAGTATGACTATATGTTCTATGTTTAACCTGAATGTTAGTATTAGATCGAGGGTGTGACCACCATTGTGGTTTGATTCTATGACATTCTGATTAATCCCTACTGAATCTAAAATGGACACAAATGCTGTTTTCAAAGGGTCTTCTGGGTTATCGAAGTGAATATTAAAATCTCCGACAACTAAAGCTTTGTCTAAGGAAATAACTAGATCTGAGATAAAATCTGAAAATTCAGAAAGAAACTCAGAATATGGCCCCGGGGGCCTGTAAATAATGAGTAATGGAATTAACAGGGTAGACCTATTTTTCGAGGCTACATACATTATATGAGTATGAATAATTTCAAATGTATTAAATTTATAACTAGGTTTGTGTATTACACCTAGATAATCATTATACAGCACCCTCCACAATTATTGGCACCCCTCGTTAAGATGTGTTCTTGGGCTTCTAATAAATTCATTTTTTTGAAATAATATAGGACAACAATGCAAAAAGAGAAAAATCCAACCTTTAATTCAAGTGGGAAAAAAAAGTCCCACATTAAGAAATAATTATTTTACATGAAATCATGTGTGCCCCCTGATGTTAATACTTTGTACAACCCCCTTTTGCCAACAAGACAGCACTTAATCTTCTCCGATAACATTTCACAAGATGGGAGAATACAGAGAGAGGGATCTTCAACCATTCCTCTTTGCACAATCTCTCTAAATCGTCCAAAGTCCTGGGTCCTCTCCTATGCACTCTCCTCTTCAGCTCACCCCACAGGTTTTCAATTGGGTTGAGGTCTGGGGACTGAGATGGCCATGGGAAGAGCTTGATTTTGTGTCTGGTGAACCATTTTTGTGTAGATTTGGCCACATGTTTTGGGTCATTATCTTGCTGAAAGACCCAATGATGACCCATCTTCAGCTTTTGGGCAGAGGCCACCAGATTTTGATTTAAAATGTCCTGGTATTTCAAAGTGTTCATGATGGATGCACCCTAACAAGGTGCCTGGGGCCTTTGGAAGAGAAACAGGCCCACAGCATCACTGATCCTCTCCCATACTTCACAGTGGGCATGAGGTGCTTTTCCGCATACTCATCTTTTGTGATGTATTATGGCCCTTTTCCACTACCCTTTTTCAGCTCACTTCAGCTCACTTCAGCCTGACACGGCTCGCGTTTTGACTACCTCAGAGCAGCACGACTCAGCTCGCTTCAGCCCTGCTTAGCACCCAAAACTCACACGGTTTTGGAGTGGGGCTGAAGCGAGCCAAACCGAGCCGAGTGGGGCTAGGGGCTTGAGGAGACACTCCCCTGTGTACTGATTGGTGAGGAGGAGTGTCCTCACACGCCCACACATGCCCTGCGAGCACGCTGGGATCTGTAAACACCGTAAACCTGGAAGAAGAAGAATTACGAATTACGAGAATTTCTGAAGCCTTATGTGCCTCGCCTCATCTATGCACTCTTGCCAGTATCTCTTGGCGTTGTCGGTGACAACAAGCCACAGCACCAAGACCAGCAACACTAACAACACCATGTCCTCCATGTTTATTGTTTACTCTCCGGGTCGTGAGACTACCGCTTAAAAGATCACTGATGTCACTGTTTGCGCCGCCTAACGACATCACGTGACGTCCACCCACTTTCGCTAACTCCACCCAATGTGTCCACCCACTTCCAGCCAGCACAGTTCAGCGCGGTTGTAGTCGAAATGCAACTCCAGCAGCCCCACTCAGCTCGACTCAGCCCAACTCAGCACGGCATGGCTCAGCCCAACTCAGCCGCATTGGTAGTGGAAAAGCAGCATTAGAGTATTTGTTGCCAGAAAGCTCTATCTTGGTCTCATCTGAGCAAAGCACACAGTCTCACTTGAAGTCCCAGTACCGCTTAGCGAATTCCAGATGTTTACATTTATGGTTGTAAGTGAGAAAAGGCTTTTTCCATGCATGCCTCCCAAACAGCTTGTTGGCATGTAGATAGCACCTGATGGTTGTTATGGAGACTTTATGACCCCAAGATGCTACTCTTTGATGCAATTATCTAACAGTGAGCTTTGGAGAACTTTTTACTTGTCTTACCATCCTCCTCACTGTGCATGGTGGCAAGATAAACTTGCATCCTCGTCCAGGCTTGTTTGCCACTGTTCCAGTTGTTTTAAACTTCTTGATGATTCCTCTGACTATAGATATGGGCAGGTGCAGGTGAGTGGCTATTTTCTTGTTGCCATTGCCTGACTTATGAAGGTTGAAACACATCTGCCTTACTTGAATGGTGTGTTCTCTTGTCTTTCCCATGTTGAGGAGTGGATAAGAGAAATAGGCCTCTGTGTCACATCATATTTATACCCCAGGGAAACAGGATGTGATGAATTACTAATTAAAGATAATTCCTAGATACTCTGATCAACTTTATAAACTACAGTAGAAATGACAGAAATGCTTAAGTTACATTTATTTTCTAGGAATTATGGGTGCCAATAATTGTGGAACAGGTGATTTTATGAAAAATAATTATTTCTTAGTCAGGGATTTTTTTTAAATTCACTTGAGTTAAAGGTTACATTTTTCTACAGTTTTCAGTGTGAGATTATGTTTCTGCAATAAAAATAGAATTTATTTTAAGGCTTTTAACATGTCTTAATGAGGGGTGCCAATAATTGTGGAGGGCGCTGTAAATAACCTGGACGCGTCCTCCTCTGCCAGTTAGATGAGGCTGGTGTATATAACTGTATCCAGGAGCACTCGCTTCATTTAATTATATATATATATATATATATATATAAAAAATTCATTCATTGGGCTTAATCCATGTTTCAGTTTTCAGTTAAACAAAGTACATTAAACTCCTGATCAGTAATAAGTTCATTAACTATTAGCGTTTTAGATGTAAGAGATCTAATATTTAATACCCCCACCTTTAGATCAAAGGTGCTGGCAGCAGCTGTACAGTCAGTATGATCTAATTTTATATTGATTAGGCTACTGGAACAAAAACTCTGAATATTTCTACTTTTTTTTGTTGAGCTCGGGGAACAGACACAGTCTCTCAATGTAGTGGACCCTGAGTGATGACTCCGTGCAGCTAGCAGACAGTCAGTTTAGCCTGTTCGTCTGTTACCTGGCCTTGGTTCTGGGCTATCAGAAATTAACTAGGCCTGTTCTAAGACTTTGACCTATGCTGCAGGAAATGAGAGCAGCACCTTCCCGAATGGGATGGATACCGTCCTGCCCTAACAGGCCAGCAGTGCCCTCAAAATTAGCCCAATTATCTATAAAGCCCACACTGTTTTCAGAGCACCACCTGGACAACCAGCAGTTCAGCAACCATAACCTGCTGTAAGCTACATGGCCATGGGGCCAGAGCATACTACAGCATCGGACATTGCCTTCGCTAATTTAAACACCTCTACAAAGTTACTCTTAGTAACCCCAGATTGATGAAGGCATATATCTTTAGCTCCTGCATGGATAACTATCTTTGAGAACCTGTGCTTGCCTAGGACCCTAAGATTACCTGCTATGTCCAGCACCCTGGCTCTCGGTATACACCTGACTAAAGCTGCTGGTGCGCCTAAAGGCTGAGCTAATTTCATATGCCATATGATAGAGTCCCCTATAACCAGAGCTCTTTCAGGTTTCTCAGTGGGTGCATCACGAAGGAGAGCAAACCTGTTCGACACATGATGCGGAGAGGAGTGGTGCTCCCGTGGGCGAGCCTCAGCGGTAGCCAAGTCGTCACCCATTCATCCCACTGTAAGGGCTCTAATGCCGGAGTTGGGGGATGACTAACTCCACCTAGGGCATCCAGACTTTCCCCTACAGAAACTACACTGTTCTCCTTCTCACTGACCTTCTCTAAAGCCTGGATACATGCTTCTAACACTATAATTTTCTCTGTCAGAGAGCTAACTAATCTGCATTTATCACAAATAAAGCTATCGCTAGCGACAGAGGAAGAATGACTAAACATCCTGCACTTAGCACACTGAATAGGCTGAAAGTGTGCCATGATGAAAGGATTCACATACCTTAATCGAAGATCTGTTGATATTAAAGCAGATCCGATGTGGATGGCCTCTGCTTGTGGTCTTTACACAGGAGGAGAAAAAAAAAAAGCTTCCGGTCTTGGCATTCTTCCGAAAAAAGAGAGAAAAAAACAGAAAAAAAGAAAGTGAAAAGTACAAAAACAAAAGGGAAAGTACTATAAAAAATGAAGAGGATAGTAGAAAAATAAAAAAATATTAGTTATTAACACCAACACTTGCGGAAAAAAGACTTGTCGCAAACAACTCGGGAACCAGGAAGTGCATAGCACAGAATGCGCATGCGCAACCCAATCACCAAACTTGGGTAACAAACTAAAGTAACAGAACCAAACTCCCTACTCTCCAACTCCAGTTTAAGTCACACTCCCTCTTGCTCATACTGCACAGCCAATAACTCCTTCTGCTGCTCAAAACTCAATGCAGCCTGCACAACTGGCAGAGTGGGCACTAGCAAGTGCACAGACTCTGCCATGGATGCACCAGACCAACTCCTCTACAACATGCCTCCCGAAAACAGATGCGCCAAAACAATTGTTTCAATTTCATCTCTACATGTCTCACCCGAAACTTCCACTTCATAATGGTTCACAATTCCCAACAACTGCACCTTCTCACAGCCATTCACAAATGCCTCTATAGGCGCATCACAACAATCAAACAAGGAAGCCATACTTTACCAAATTAATGTTACTGACCAGAATACAAAGTAATACCCGCCAGAGAATTTTCCCCTAACTACCACCACAAAACTAACTATATACTCATCCCAAGTCTTCATGTGGATTGTGGTGGGTATTTATGCATGAAAAACCAGTGGACCAGTAAAGCGACTTGCAATCCCAGCAAGTCACACGGATGTGCCCCTGAGACAGCTATCTGAAGACGCTGGCACAAACCACGAGAACAAAATACTAAGAAAACAATTAACGGGTGCAACCCAAGTGGGGAAGTGGGGAAATACCACTAGACCTAATGGGGAAATCCCTGTACAAGAACAAACAGCAACTCTTACCTTCTGCGTGGCAACGAACAATCCAACACCAGGTCAGTCAGTGCTTCCAACAAAAATATAATATGTCTCCCAACACTACAGCTAAGTCAGGAAAGAGAAAAGCCCTGCAGCCCAAACACAGCACAACACTGAACTAACGTTACTAATTAGCTACCGGAGCTACACAATCACAACAGGTGCGCTACGTGAAGCACAAAACAAACTTTTACCAAATTAACCATACTAGAAAAGCTCCTGTTTGTTAATACAAAACACGGACAAGCCCCCATTTGTTACGACCTGGCTCAACGGCCACAAGGGAGATGCACCACCATAGACATTTAACAAAAGTATTTTATTAATCCAAATTAAGCAAAATCAAGAAGCCAAATTATATTTTAAACAACATGAAATGAATAATCAGAGAAGTCAGTGGTGTAGGGTGTGGATGAGTGAGAAATGTGTGTGCCAGTGTTGTATGGTGCAAAATATAAGGAATAAACTAAAGTAACATAACCAAACAAACAACAGAGCACCTGCAAAGGAGAGAAGGGAAGAGAGAGAAAGAAAAGCAGTCAAGTCAGAGCACTAGCCAGCAAAAGAATGAATCTGAAGATGGCGTTTACCAAACTCAGTACACTGGGCCCAGGTGTACCAAGTTGCCACTAATTACCTACATGGGAAGGACAGGTCATGAACATAATTCCCCCAGATGACACCATCTGGGAAGCACACTTGAAGATGACACCACAAGGGGTCATCACACTGGTAATTAATAAAAATAAAGAAAAAACATTGAGTTAGAAGATGTATCTAAACTTTTGTCTGGTACTGTATGTAAATAACATAATTAAGCATAGGTTAAAGTCATCATGGGTTACCTGCCAGTTCAACCTGCCTCCTTTCTGCTCACAGCCGCCACTCGATCACACTCCTATGGCCACAATCGTGTAAATAAGCAGTGGCATATGCACTGTGTGGGTGGAGTATTCTGTCCATGAAATGTTGAAATATTGCTGGGGCTCCCAAGAAACCAAATGGAAGGACGATAAATTGTTGTAGCCTAAACAAAGTGGAAAAGTCAGTTTTTCTCTGGATATTTGATTCAAAGGAATCTACTAAAAATCCTTGGCTGAATCCAGTTTTGAGTAAAAGTGAGTTGCATCTACCTGAGCAAGCAATTCATCAGTGCATGTCATTGGTATGAGAACCAGACTGACCCGTCAGACTTGGGCAAACAAAATCACAGCATTGCTCCAATTACTATGGAAGTCCTTCATTACTCCCATGCGAAGCATAGCCTCAATTTCTTCTGAACTACATTTTTCTTGTGTTCAAGTAAACAATAGGGGTGGCTGCATAAAATCACATCTGGAAGAGTCTCAATGTGGTGCTCTGTGAGGTTTGTTTGACCTACTAGAAGCAAAACTACATAGGAAAATTCCCCTTGCAACTTGGCAACCTGGGCTCTCTGGGATAAGAATGTCCACAAGAGACCAGGGGTCCCAGCACACCTCTTTCTCATCAGAGCCACAGAGACCATCAATAGAGAGTGCAGTTAAGTTGAAATAGCCAATTAAATCCAATTGAGCTGAAATTTGGTGTGCTGCATCAATCTGCAAACTTGGAACTTAATTTTTAATAACCATTTAAAACCATGGTACTTTCGGCCATTCAGCTTTCAACAGGCATTTCACAAAACTAGCCTTGAGCTATTATCACAAAGCTTGATAAGTATGTTCATGTGTGGTTTCTTTATCATTCTATATATCTTGGCAGGAACTGAACACTGAGGGTGCTAGTTTCAAAAATTGCCACTTGCAACATTATTAATAATAATAATAATAATAATAATTTGTTTAGCATGATTAACATTTTGCTGACTGTAGATGTAACTTTGTTGATTGTTTGATGTTTATTATAGTGGGTGAAAAACACAGATGCCCATCTCCTGACCGAGAAATAAATAATGCAACAAGAGTGAGCGCACAACTGAAAGCATACTATGAGGAAGGTGGCACAGTAACATACAAGTGTAAAGAAGGCTTTCAATTTGAGAGTGGGTCCGAGGCCACATGTTCTGCAGAAGAATGGAATTACCCACGGTGCATACAATGTGAGTAGCAAACTATCTTTGTTTAATAAATAAGAAAATAAATAAATAAATAAAACAAGCAAACAAACATCTAAACCTGTGGGGAAAGCTGGAGCCAATCCCAGCTGACTTCAAGCAAGAGGCAGGGTACACCTTGCACGTCACCAATATATCATAAGGTTACCAAACAAACAACCATTCACATTCACCTTCACACCTATGGGCAATTTAGAGTTGACCTAATCAGCACATCTTCAGAATGTGGGAGAAAACCAGGGTGCCCAGAGAAAATTCATACAGGCAAAGAGAGAACATGCAAACTCCATACAGGTTCAAACCTAGAACCTTCTTGCTGTAAGGCAATAGTGCTAATCACTGCACCACCATGCCACCCAGCAAGCAAGCAAACAAACAAACAAACAAACCAAAAATATAACTCTTAATATTCTTACTAGTACCCCAGCACTGTGCTTTGGCATTGGAGCCACACCATTCATCTCACTCAACACCAACACTGTTAATTTACTGTCTAAAATTTAATAATCTTTAGTGATACTTCAAGACCTTTGAAAATTTGAAGTTTAGCTAGCTATTAACTAAACAAAACAAATGTACATGGCTTTATTATACAATGCCCAATCAGAAAAATTTGGAACAATATGTTGAAATTTGAAATTAAAACTGCAAACAATGATTTTTAAATACACTTTGTCCTATACTGTATTCAACACAACACAGCAGCACATTTTGATTTTTTTTACCTCATGACATTGTTTTTTCAAAATAAATTCTTGCAACAATTGTAAGAATAAAATACAATTGTTGACAAACTGGAGATCTTCAGCCCATCGTTGCTCCAAAAAGGCTAGGCCTTTCCTGGATGTTGAGGCATTACCATTATATTACATCACCTTTCCTTTTAATAACACTTTTTAAATCATATGGGGTCTGAGGATACTAATTATTGCAGTTTTGAAATTGGAATTTGTGTCCATTCTTGCTTGATACAAGCCTTCAGCTGTTCAACAATCTGTGGTCACCGTTGTCTTATTCTTCTCTTCATGATGCACCATACACTCTCATTAGGAGACTGGTAGCAAGCCAGTCAAGCACACACAGTGGTCGAGTTGTAAAATCAAACCGGGGGGATGGTGAAATTTTTAGTTGCGTGTCGACCCATCGGTCGGTTCGTCGGTGGGAAGCTGGTTTGCTTTTAGGAGGGTTTGCACACAACGTAGGTCTGTGGACCTTGTTCATTTATCAGACATACAGTATTTTGTGCTGATAAAGTGTGTAGTACACACTGTGTACCCTTTTTATTGTTGTAAAAAACATAATACACTGGTATTTTACTGTAAAACATGCACAGTGTGGATGTCATGTGTCATATTTAGTCAGTCTCCTGGCTGACATACCTACCACATTCTCCATATTAGGGTGAAATGCAGATGACAAATTTGAAGTGTAACTTCATAGTCATGGTAGGCTCCTTTTAAATCGTTTGGTAAATTATTTATTAAAACCTCAGCAGGCAATGTAAATGAACAACTGAATCTTTTCATATCAAGTCAATAGAATTTTTATTCAAAGCTGAACATTGGGAACACTGAGTTAAATACAGAGGTAGGTAGGTAACCAATAAGCTAAAACAAGCAACAGTAAATTGTAAATCTTCAGCTCTTCAGCTGTTGGTTCTCCTGCTTGCTCCTGCTCCTGTATTGTCTCACACTCCGGTCCCCTCCAGCTCCTGTCGCGCTGTGTTGCAGTTGCTGCTGACTGTCATCTGAAATAAAGAGCAGTGGATAAGATAATTTAATTAAATATAATTATAATGTTATTTCTGATTTATGTATTATCTGAACGAGGATTTGAGCTTTGAAAAATGACCAGATTCTTTCAGTAACATTGATTCCCGCTGTTATCTAGGTCACGTGACACCTTAACGTTGACGGTTACCAAGGAGCTGCCTTGGATACTTTGATACTTTGCTTTGATACATACCAGCACTTTGATACATACTGGATACAAGCTAGCAAAATGAGTTAAAAGCAGGCATCTTTGGAAAGTTTCTTTGGAAAGGGGAAAAGGCCCATTGAGGAGACAGAAGAAGAGCCTATGACGAAGAAAAAGAAAGCTGCATTTTAGCAGACACTTTGTTGAGTCTTACACCAATCCTGCTCTGCCTTACATGTTGTGACCGGCTCTCTAATGAGGCAATGAAGCCTTCAAAACTGCTAGTGTCATTTATTTTAGCCTTCCGGTCTTGAATAACACTTTTTGTTGCCTGAAGAATAACAAAAGAATGTCCAGGCTGATTAAATTAAAGGCCTTATACAAGAAATCAAAGCTAACATGAACCTGAGTAAGCTATCGATAGCTGGTTAGACTCCAAACTAACATTCATTACGATAGCTGTGTTATTATCCGCTGCCCACAAATTAGGCTACATATCAGTAGCCTATATTTGATAGTGATAGTGATATCACTATCAGATAGTGATAGTTTACAGCATGATAGTGGGCTCACAGAAAGTGTGACTGATATTCGTAACTCTTGACTTACCTCCTGAAATGTTTTTTCTTGCAATCTTAAATCCGAACTTGCTTAGGTCTTGCTGTCCACTCCGCTTGGCCATGATGCTGCAATCCACTGCTGTCACTGACGCCGAATGAAATAAAAAATAACAGAATCCCAACTGAATGTCACCTCCTCAAATGCTTCGCTTGCGTGTGCCTTTTCTCGTGGTAGCTTATTGTATGCTCAGTTTCAGCAAAGCTATGTGGCATGGCATTTCTAATTCCAATGTTAAATAGAAGTAATGTCCACATTTATTGATAAAATTGCTCAAGGGAAGGGAGGGGGGATGCCCGTTTTAGAGGGGAGATGATTTTGACCATTTTTTATTCCAGGGGGGATGGCATCCCCCCATCCCCCCTCAACTCGAGTACAGAGCACACATACTCCGTGTCTACAAAACCCATGCAGAATGAAGGCTGGCATTGTCCTGCTGAAATAAGTATGGCCTTCCCGGGAAGAGATGTTGCCTTGATGAATGTCTCTCTAAAATCCCAATATATCAAGTCAAGTTTATTTGTATAATGCTTTTAACAGTAAACATTGTCACAAAGCAGCTTTACAGAATTTGAACGACTTAAAATATGAGCTAATTTTATCCCTAATCTATGCTCCCATTTATCAATGGTACATTCACACACATGCAACGCACCCATTCCTTGGGTACTGATGCATGCCCATACCATCACAGATGCTGGCTTTTTCACCTTTCTCTGTTAACAAACTGGATGGTCACGTTCACCTTTGGCAGTGAAAACTCAATGTCCAGTTTCCTCAAAAACAAGCTGAATGTGGACTCATCTGACCACAGCATGTTTCCATCTTTCAATGCATCTGAGATGAGTTCAGGCCCAGAGAACTTGATGATGTTTCTGCATACAATTGATGAATGGCTTCCTCCTTGTGTAATACAGTTTCAGGTTGCATTTCTGGATATAGTGATGGAGTGGGTTAAGTGACAATGGTTTTCTGAAGTACTCCTGAGACCATGTGGCTATATTTGTCATATTAGCATGATGGATTCTCAGGCAGTGCCACCTGAGGCCTCAAAGGTTACGCATATTTAACAGTGGTTTCTGACCTTGCCCTTTATGCACTGAGATGTCTCCAAAGTCCCTGAATCTTTTCACAATATTACATACTGTAGATTTTGAAAGGCCAAAATACTCTGTAATCTTGTGTTGAAAAATGTTCTTTTTGAATTGACCAACAATGCGCTCATGAATTTTGGCACAAACGGGTGA
Organism: Neoarius graeffei; assembly: GCF_027579695.1. Taxonomy (NCBI): domain Eukaryota; kingdom Metazoa; phylum Chordata; class Actinopteri; order Siluriformes; family Ariidae; genus Neoarius; species Neoarius graeffei. Next base: position 72,243,947 of record NC_083583.1, read on the forward strand.
GCCACGATCCATCCTTGCTTGAAAAATTTGAGCCTTTGGAGCATGCTCCTTTTATACCCAATCATGTTACCAATTAACCTGCTTATTGTGGAATCTTCCAAAATGATGTTATTTGAATATCCTATAAACATTTCACTCTTACTCTGCCTTTGTCCCAAGTTTTTTTTTTTGAGTGTGTTCCAGGCATCAACTTACAACTTTGCGCGCATTTATTTATTTATTTTCAAAATACAATTAAGTTGATCAGAAAAACTATTGAAATCTTTTCTTTGTACTTTTGTTGTCAGTAACACAATGGAGTGCGCCACTTCCAGTCAGACTATAAACATGGCCGATCTGAACTACAACACCCAAGAACCACAGCATCCTCTATCGCCTGTCTATTAATTACACCTGTTACTCATTTCCTGGTTAATCAGCCCACATTGTATAAACACCTCTCCCACACTCACTTGATGCGAAGTATCATTCAGTGTCTTACCTGTCATACCAAGTCTTGTTATTCTGCCTGCCTTATCGTGTTCTCAACCCTTGTTATTGTCTCATTCTCGTTACTCTTCAGTCTAGCCCTTATTACTCTGTCTGTCGATTGATCGACCCCTGCCTGTCCCTCGACTTCGATTTCATCTAGCATTTTGGATTTGTTTGCAAGCCTGCGTTCCCCACTCTCCCCTGCACATACATCTGTAAGTGCCTGCATCCTAACAGGATACTTCGCCGCATATGGATGCAGCAGAGGAGGTGCGGCAGACTGCTTTGTTCGCTCAAGGGTGCCTCATATGGCCCTTTTCCACTACCCTTTTTCAGCTCACTTCAGCTCACTTCAGCCCGACACGGCTCGCGTTTCGACTATCTAAGAACAGCACGACTCAGCTCGCTTCAGCCCTGCTCAGCCCCCAAAACTCGCACGGTTTTGGAGTGGGGCTGAAGCGAGCCAAACTGAGCTGAGTGAGGCTAGGGGCGTGAGAAGACACTCCCCTGTGCACTGATTGGTGAGGAGGCGTGTCCTCACATGCCCACACACGATCCCGCAAGCACGCTGGGATCTGTAAACACCGTAAACCCGGAAGAAGGAGAATTACGAATTACGAGAATTATGAAGCCTTATGTGCCTTGCCTCATCTATACGCTCTTGCCAGTATCTGTTGGCGTTGTCGGTGACAACAAGCCACAGCACCAAGACCAGCAACACTAACGACACCATGTCCTCCATGTTTATTGTTTACTATCCGGGTCGTGAGACTACCACTTAAAAGGTCACTGATGTCACTGTTTGCGCTGCCTAACGACATCACCTGATGTCCACCCACTTTCGCTAACTCCACCCAATGTGTCCACCCACTTCCAGCCAGCATGGTTCAGCGTGGTTGTAGTCGAAATGCAACTCCAGCAGCCCCACTCAGCTCGACTCAGCCCAACTCAGCATGGCACGGCTCAGCCCAACTCAGCCGCGTTGGTAGTGGAAAAGCGGCATTAGGAGAACATCAGCAGATGCTCGCCAATCTCAACAGCAAGATGGCTCAGCTCGCTGCGATGATGCTGCAGGCCCTCCTAATGCACCCCAAAGCTCCTCCAAGTCCCATGCTCCCATTTCCAAGAAGTATGCTGGGGATGCGCTCAGCTGCAAGAGGTTTCTGCTTCAGTGCTCCATATACTTCTCCCACACATCTCTGATGAATGCAAGATTGCTGGATTTCTTTTGCTTTTAACCAGCAAAGTGCTACAATGGGCCAGCACAGTGTGGAAGAGCAGAGGCAAACACACCACCTCCTACAACAGTTTTCTGGAGTTATTCAAGCGTGTATTTGATCACAAACTGGAAGGAATTGAAGTTGCCGAGAGCCTACTCACCATCACCCAAGGTTCAAGGAGAGTCGCCAATTATGCCCTAGATTTCCGGACTCTTGCAGCCACCAGTGGATGGAATGAGCCAGCATTAAAGGCGGTGTTTCGCCAAGGACCTCACCCCTCAGTATTGAGTGAACTAGCATGCCGCGATGAACATCTCACTCTGGACGTTCTCATTGATCTCACCATTTGGCTAGACCATCTGCTATCCAGCCACCCATCCCTCCGGGAGGAAGCCAACCCTGCCATGACCTCTGATTCTCCCTCTCCCATGGAAGTTTCTCATGCTCACCTGAAACATAACGAACGAGATTGGAGAAAGAAGGAGGGCTTGTGCTTCTATTGTGGGAGCTCCAGTCACCCTGTCATCCAGTGTCCAGTCCACCCGCCATGCACCAGCTCCGAGGAGACCAAGGCTGATTCAGTGAGTCCCATGAGATCACTAAGAGCTCAGTCTTTTAAGCTTCCAGTATTACTGAAACTGTCTTCCTCTACCCACGTGCTGTCTGCATTTATCGACTCAGAGGCACAGGGAAACTTCATTGCCAGCTCAGTCATCCAGAGGTTCAATCTGCCCACAAACTCACTGCAGAGCCCACTCAGCATCCGGTCCATCGATGGAGGCCCCATAGGGAAGGGCCTTGTCACCTCCTGGACTGCTCCCATGCATATTCATGTGGGAGCTCTCCACTCTGAACAAATCTCACAGCTACCAAGCATCACGACATCATCCTGGGCTATCCATGGCTACAGCTTCATGACCCACTCATCTCTTGGCAGACCAAGGAGATTCTCCAGTGGTCCCTGACATGTTTCCAGAACTGCCTCTGATGTTCTCAGTTAAATCTTTCCTCCACCTCCATAGAGAGTCCTCACCCTGACTCCCTGGAAGGGATCCCTGCATGCTACCTGGACCTAGGGGAGGTCTTCAGCAAGGGCAAAGCATGTGGCCTACCCCCACATTGTCCATACGATTGTGCCATCAACCTCCTGACTGGTACTTCTCTCCCACGCAGCCGCATTTACCCTCTGTCCCAGAATGAACAAGCAGCTATGGAAGAGTACATAAAGGAGGCCCTCAAGCAGGGGTACATACACCCGTCCACTTCACCAGCGTCAGCAGGATTCTTTTTTGTGGAGAAGAGAGAGGGTGGACTTCATCCATGTATAGACTTTCGAGGACTCAATCGGATATCAGTGAAATCCGTATCCACTTCCACTTGTGGTCTCCTTGTTGGAACAGCTCCGCAGTACCATGATCTTCTCCAAGCTTGATCTACGTAGTGCCTACAACCTGCTCTGCATCCATGAGGGTGACGAGTGGAAGACCACCTTCAGTACCAGCTCCGGCCATTTTGAGTACCGGGTCATGCCTTATGGCCTCTCTTCGGCGCCAAGCATGTTCCAGTGCCTCATTAGCGACGTGCTGCAAGACATATTAGAGAGGTATATCATAACTTACATCGATGACATCCTGATCTACTCCCCTGATGAAGAGAGTCATCTTAACCATGTTTAGTATAAAAGCGGGTGAGTGGAGCACAGAAGTACGGCAGGCCAGAACGGAGTTCCAACAAAACTCTTTTATTTAGCTTTTCATCTTTTATACTCCCAGCCATACACACACACACACACACACACACACACACTCACACAAGTCATCTGGTTGGGGAGAGAGCTCCCTTTCTCTGCTCTCTCTCTCTCCTTATATAGGGCGCAGTCACTGGGGAAGACACAAACACAGATTAACAGACATCAGGTGTTGTGATTCTGCCACTTACCTTCCCTGACTCCGCCCTCATGTCACAGACCGCCACTTGACCACGTCCCCACTGCCACATACCCCCACCACCCAACTCAGGCCGGGCAGCCGTCCGGCCTGCAGCTGACTCCCCCCCCCTTGCCGGAAGAGGAAGTCCACCACGACCATCTGCACCCCCAGCCTGTGGATCACCTTGAAATTAAAGGGCTGGAGTGCCAGATACCAATGGGTGATCCACAAGTTGGCATCCTTCATGCAGTGGAGACACTGGAGGGGCTTGTGGTTCGAACAGAGGGTGAAAGGGCGTCCCAGGAGGTAGTAGCGGAGGGCGAGGACCACCCACTTGATCACCAGGCACTCCTTCTCTATGGTGCTGTAGTGCCCCTCACGCACCGACAGCTTCCTGCTGATATAGAGCATGGGGCGGTCCTCCTTCTCCACCTCCTGGGACAGAACAGCCCCCAGCCCTCTGTCCGAGGCATCCATCTGCAACATAAAGGGGAGAGAAAAGTCAGGGGAGTGTAACAGTGGCTCCCCGCACAATGCAGTCTTCACCTCAGAGAAAGCCCGCTGGCATTGCTCCGTTCACTGGAACAGATCTAGTGCCCCCTTTTTAGTGAGATCAGTCAGCGGGCTGGTGATGTCCAAATAATTAGGTATAAACCTACGATAGTAGCCAGCCAGCCCCAGGAACTGTCTCACTCCCTTTTTGGTCTTGGGCCTCAGGCAGGCTGCAATCGCTGCTGTCTTATTAATTTGGGGACGCACCTGCCCATTGCCCAAGTGGAAGGCCAGATACTGTACTTCCACCCGCCCAATCGCACACTTCTTCGGGTTGCTGTGAGGCCCGCTCGCCTCAGCAGCCCAAGGACGGCCCTCAGGTGTTTCAGGTGCCGCGGCCAGTCATTACTATAGATTATGATGTCATCCAAGTATGCGGCCGCATAGGTGGCGTGGGGGTGGAGGACCTTGTCCATAAGCTGCTGGAACATAGCGGGCACCCCAAACAACCCAAAAGGAAGTGTGACAAATTGGTCCAAGCCAAATGGTGTGGAAAAGGCCGTTTTTTCTCGGGATAGTGGAGTCAAGGGGATCTACCAATAGCCTTTTGTCAAATCCAGTGTCGAAGTGAGCCGTGCCTAGTCGATCCAGCAACTTGTCAATACGAGGCATTGGATATGCATAGAATTTAGACACCGCATTGACTTTTCTATAGTCCCCACAGAACCGGACCGACCCGTCGGCCTTGGGAACCAAGACCACCGGGTTGCTTCAGTCACTGTGGGACACCTTTACGATGCCCATTTCGAGCATGGCCTTGAGTTCTTCCCAAACCACCTTTTTCTTGTGTTCGGGCAGCCTTTAAGAGCGGCTGCACACTACCACCCTCAGGGGCGTCTCAATGTGGTGTTCTATGAGGCAGGTGCGGCCAGGCAGGGGCGAGAACACGTCCGAAAATTTGGTCTGCAACTGGGCAACCTCTGTGAGTTGGGTCGGGGAGAGGTGGTCTCCACAGGGGACCGGAGAGGTACGCGATGTCAATGTTCCAGTTTGAACCTCCGGCCCCAGCTCCGCCTTCTCCAGAACCACTGACACCAACACCATGGGAACCTCCTCATTCCAGGATTTGAGCAGATTGAGGTGGTAAATCTGTAGCACCCTGCCCCTGTCCATCTGCCTCACCTCATAGTCAACGTCCCCGACTCGCCGTGTGACCTCAAAGGGTCCTTGCCACTTGGCAATCAATTTGGAGCTCAACGTAGGCAACAGTACGAGTACTTTATCTCCCGGTGCGAACTCCCTAAGGCACGTACCCCTGTTGTACAGGTGGATTTGACATTCTTGGGCCTGCCGTAAATTCCCCTGGGTTAGGTGTGTGAGTGTGTGGAGTTTTGCTCGCAGATCGATAACGTATTGGATTTCATTTTTGCTCGATGAAGGTCCCTCCTCCCAATTTTCCCACAGTACATCTAGGATGCCGTGTAGCTTACGCCCATATAATAATTTGAATGGGGAGAACCCCGTGGAGGCTTGTGGGACCTCTCACACTGCGAATAACAGGGGTTCGAGCCATTTATCCCAATTACATGCATCCTTGCATACAAACTTTTTAATTATGTTCTTAAGGGTGCAATTGAACCGTTCGACTAAACCGTCTGTTTGTGGGTGATAAACGCTGGTGCGGATTGGCTTAATTCCCAGTAACCCATACAGTTCGCGCAGTATGCGTGACATAAATGAAGTGCCTTGATCAGTCAGAATCTCTTTGGGGATTCCAACTCGGGAGATGATGTGGAAGAGTGCTTCCACAATACTACATGCTGAGATACTGCGAAGAGGCACTGCTTCTGGGTATCACGTTGCATAGTCCACCAGAACTAAAATAAAGTGATACCCTCGTGTTGACTGATCTAATGGCCCGACGAGATCCATCCCAACTCTTTCGAACGGGGTCTCGATTAATGGCAGAGGGCGCAAAGGCGCTTTTGGAATGGCAGCTGGATTTACTAACTGGCATTCACAGCACGCCATACAACACCTACGGACATCACCGCAAATCCCTGGCCAATAGAACTGGGCCATTATTCGGGCTAGTGTCTTATCCTGCCCCAAGTGTCCAGCCATGGGATTAAAGTGAGCCACCTGGAATACCAATTCCCGGTGGCTCTTTGGGATCAAAAGTTGCATAATCGGCTCCTTAGTCTGAGTGTCCTGCATCACTTGGTATAACCCATCCTTCATAATAGAGAAATAGGGGAAGGACAGGGTGGCGTTTGGCTGAAGCGGTTGACCATCGATTACTCTCACTTGGTCAAACGCATGCCGCAGAGTCTTGTCTCGCAACTGCTCTAACGGGAAATCCACAAGGGATTCCCCAAGAGAGGTAGGAGGAGCCTGCAGCTCCTCACTTTGATGCGGGGATGATGTAGATGGCTCTGTGACAGCTGTTCCTGCCAATGCCACACCGGGACTTCCCCCTGCTGAACTACAGCAGGACCCACTCTTCACTAAATGAGTCATTAATTCCCGAAATCCCAGCCAATCAGTCCCCAAAATTATCGAGTGAGTAAGGCGAGGATTAACTGCCGCCTTTACACTAGATTTCTCCCCTCGAAATAGAATGTGGACCAACACTAAAGGGTAGTTGTTAACATCCCCGTGCACACACAACACCTTCACCAATTGTGCTCCCCCCAATGCCTTGTCTTGCACCAGGCTTTGGTGGATTGAGGTCTGATTACAGCCGGAGTCCACCAAAGCCTGATACGTATCCCCTTGGACACTCACCGGTATGCGATACGCTCCAGCCTGATCGAGGGCAGTTCCTGGCGCGTCGGGGATCCGGACCACCACGCCCATCTCCATTGCAGAGCACTGATGCTGGAGGTGCCCCGGCTCCCCACAGCACCAGCAAACCAGCCCGGGCTCTCTCTCTGCACCGGCGCTCTGGGGCTCACTCACCTGAGGGGGGGAGAGACAGACACAGAAACGGGAAATGATAGGCTGGCTGGGGTGGAGCCAGCCCCCACCTCCGCGGTGGGGGAACGGGGTGAGGATGAGGAACAGAAGGGGAGGGGGAGAGAGAGGAGAAGAGGAAACATGCTGTCCTGCCATTGGAACAGCTGCCAAACGGTCCTCCGCCAGCTTGATGGCCTGATCCAGCAATGCCGGGAGATGGCACTGGACCCACTCCACGGTCCCCTCAGGCAGCCGGGCAATGAACTGCTCCAGTACCACCAGATTGACGATTCCCTTGGTGTCGCAGTTGTCAGCCCTCAGCCACCGCCGGCAGGCGTCCCGGAGTTGCTGGCCTAACGCGAATGGCTGGCCGACCTCCTCCAGGCGTAGAGCGTGGAAGCGCTGGCGTTGTTGTTCAGGGGTGCGCCCCACACACTGGAGGACGGCCCAGCGCAGGTCTGCGTAGACCAGCCGGCTGTCGGCAGGGAGCTGTAGCGCGGCCAGCTGTGCCTCGCCCATTAGCAGGGGGAGGAGGCGCGCCATGCACTGTTCCACCGGCCAGCCCCAGGCCTCTGTTGCTTGCTCAAAGAGCGCTAGGAAGGCCTCGGGGTCGTCATGCAGGCCCACCTTCATTAGGGTGAGGTGGGGAGGGCCTGCGGTGGTGGAGGTGGTGGACCCCGCCGACACAAGGAGGTGCCGGAATGCCTGATGATCTTCCTGTTTCGCCAGCACCAGGGCCTCAAACCTTTGCTCTTGATCCTTTCGGAGGGCGATCAGACCCTGGTGCTGGCTCTGTTGGGCCATGGCGAGGGCGTGGATCAGGTCCACGAAGTGGGAGGACTCCATGGGGTGATTCTCCTCTGTGCTCCAGTCCTGGGTTTCAGCACCACTGTAGTATAAGAGCGGGTGGGTGGAGCACAGAAGTATGGCAGGCCAGAACTGAGTTCCAACAAAACACTTTTATTTAGCTTTTCAGCTTTTATACTCCTAGCCACACACACACACACACACACACACACACACACACAAAAACAAAAAAAAGTCATCTGGTTGGGGAGAGAGCTCCCTTCCTCTGCTCTCTCCTTATATAGGGCACGGTCACTGGGGAAGACACACAAACACAGATTAACAGACATCAGGTGTAATGATTCTGCCACTTACCTTCCCTGACTCCACCCTCCTGTCACAGACCGACGCTTGACCATGCCCCCGCTGCCACACCATGATCAATCAGTACTCAAGCGCCTGTCTAAGAACCATCTTTATGTCAAGGCTGAGAAGTGTGAATTTCACATGTGCAAGATCTCAGTGCTGAGCAGTGTTGGGAATAATGCGTTACAAAAGTAACGAATTACTGTAATGCACTGCTTTTTGCAGTAACGTGGTAATGTAAGGCATTACAGAAAAAAAATTTGGTAATATTTTACTCGGTACAAATGTCAGTAACGCGCTTTACAATGCATTTTTAACCTGGAATGAAGTGGTGGGCTTTTTTTTCCTTCATACAAATTCACCAAAATCACGTGAGATCAGCAGAGGTGAAACGTCCATGCAAAATGTTTCACTTCCTTTTCCTTTAGGCTAGTCAGACAGAAGAGAGAGATGAGTGAACCTGCAGCTGATCTAACGTCGGATAGCACATTCTCCAGATGGGCATATGCCCATTACTTTAAGTTTGTGAAAAATAAGGATGTGAAGAACATCGTAGTCAAATGCACTTTGTGTGCTAAACCTAAAGAACTGTCCACTTCCCGAAATAGCACCAGTAATTTAACTAAGCATTTACAGAGGTGCCATAGTAACATGAAGTTAGCAAGGAAGCAAGCGGAGGATGAGAGTGGCGATAAAATCACAAAGCAGCCAGAATTAACATTCTGCCGCTCTGAGATGCTCTTTCAGCCTCAAGAGGTTAGGAGACTTGTGGCGGAGTATGTTGTTGAAGATATGCTGACAGTTTGTTTACATTTTTGTCCTGTATAACTGAGTTTTTTTTCTGGTTGGAAGTCAGACTAAAGTGAGTGAGCTGCCTTTCCTTCGAGGGCTAATATGCCTAAGCACTTCAATATCATTAAAAGCACTTTGATTTTGTTATTTCTAATTCTGTTTTTCGAAATGTGACTGGGTAGCTTCATATAGCTAATAGTCATTGTCTAGCTGTGATTTAAAAGGCTCGTGTGTTTTTTTCAGGCCAGTTTTATTGTAGGCTACGATTTGCCATAATATGTTCATTTTTGTTAAATTTCTGAAATGGAGTCATATCCCTTAGGGCTAATCTTTTTTCTTTATGAAGCATAAACTATGCTTAATGCTATAAACTTGAAAACAATAAAGGCATAGAAATGCTAATTTTGTATCCTGTCATATCTTTAGACATTACAATACAATACAGTTGTTAATATGAATAGGCCTAAAGTTACAGTATTTCTATCACAATTTGCCAGACTTTCACCTTTTGTCTGTTCTTGCGATGATTGTTCTTTGTATTGTGCCATGAGCCATCACTGTGGCTATTATATTCTAGTGTTTTTAACCATAAGCCTAGCTCAGTCAGACACCACATCACCTTCCACTGGATGTGTGATGAGCTAATTGAGCATCTTGAGCTACATTTAGATTGCCAAATCCATACTTCCATTTATTTTGGTGAGAGTAACTTAAAAGTAATGCAATAGTAGTGTAATGCCTTACATTTTAAATACAGTAATATTGTAATGGAACTAATTACTTTAAAATGACAGTAACAAGTAATAAATAATGCAAAACAGTTTTGAAGTAACTTGCCCAACACTGGTGCTGAGGGAGTCAGCATGGACCCCTCCAAGGTAACTGCAGTCACATCCTGGCCTGTACCCATCTCAGTGAAGGAGTGCCAACGTTTTGTAGGCTTTGCAAACTTTTATCATCATTTCATTAGAGGGCTCGGCACCCTCGCAGCACCCCTGACCTCCCTCCTGAAGAAGGGACCCAAATGCCTCCACTGGAATCCCACAGCTGAAGCGGCCTTCAACAGGCTCAAAATGGCTTTCACCACAGCCCCTGTCTTTCAGCATCTGGACCCGACCTGACCTTTCATGGTCAAAGTGGATGCCTCCGAGATTGGTGTAGGAGGGGTTCTTTCCCAGCGCTCAGATGAAAGGCCCAAACTCCACCCGGTAGCATTCTTCTCCAAAAAGCTCACTCTAGCAGAGAGAAACTATGATGTCAGGAACCGAGAGCTACTGGCCATCAAGCTCGCCTTAGAGGAATGGAGGCACTGGTTGGAGGAGGCCACACACCCTTTTGTCATTCTTACAGATCATAAAAACCTCGAGTATCTCAAGAAGGCAAAGAGACTGAACCCACCCCAAGCCCAGTGGGCACTGTTCTTCACCCATTTCAACTTCACGATATCCTATCATCCTGGTAGCAAAAACACCAAGGCTGATGCCCTATCACACATCTTTGGCCTCTCTCTTCATGACCAGGAACCTCATTCCATGCTGACACCTGAATGCTTCATCCAGACGATCACTTGGGACCTCAACAAGGAGATAAGGGACTCACAACCATAGAATCCTCCAGTCAACTGCCCACCAGGCCGCCTGTACATTCCTAAACATCTCAGGAGCAGACTCATCACATGGGCACACACTTCTCCTGCCACTAGTCATCTCAACAGCCATTGCGCCCACCAACTGCTGTGAAAGAAACAAGTATGGGTGGGAGACTGGTGCTGAGTTTAATCTCTTCATACATTGAATGCGCTCAAGCCAAGGTCCCTTGAAGTCCTCCAGCTGGCAAACTATGTCCTCTTCCTGTGCCTCAAAGACTATGGCCCTACCTAGGAATCGACTTCATCACCGACCTGCCACCATCCCAAGGCAACTCCACTGTTTTGGTCATCACTGACTGCTTCTCCAAGGTGCTGAGACCCATCCCATATCTGGCCTACCCACAGCATTTCAGACTGCTGTATTATTGTTCCAGCATGTGTTCCGATACTTTGGCATCCCAGAAGACATATTCAGTAACCATGGCCCTCAATTCATCTCTCATCTGTGGACCAGTTTCATGGAGTGGCTAGGGGTCTTGGTGAGCCTCACTTCAGGATATCATCCCCAGTCAAATGGCCAGGTAGAGAGAGCCAACCAAGAAATAGGATGTTTCCTCAGAATCTTCTGCATGCGAAACCAAGGGGACTGGGCCCAATTCAACCCATGGGCCGAATACGTGCAAAACTCTCTCAAACACTCAGCCACACAACTTACACCCTTCCAGTGTATGCTCAGCTACCAACCTCCCCTGTTTCCTTGGAACGACTCTCCAGCATGGGTACGGGCTGTGGAAGAGTGGTTCACCCATAGCCAGTCGATTTGGAAGGAAGTTCACCAATGCATCACGTCAGTTAATGCCAAGTACAAGGAATATGCCGATAAGCACCAGAGCAACAACCCCGAGTACTCTCCTGGCAATTGGGTATGGGTGTCCACCAGGGACTTTAGGGAACTCAACACATGCCAAAAATTACAGGCACACTAAATCGGACCGTACAAGGTGCTCCGGCGCATCAACCAGGTTTCCTATAGACTTGAGCTCCCAACTCACAGTCGTCTGTCACCCACCTTCCATGTCTCCTGCCTCAAACCCTCCATCCAGGGTCCCCTGTCTGAGAACATGCCCACCCCTGATCACCCATCTCCTGGCCCAGAAGGACAACCCATCTACCAGGTAAATTGGATCTTAGACTCTAGACGTAGAAGAGGTCAGTGAGAGTACCTGGTAGATTGGGAGGGCTATGGACCAGAGGAGCAAAGCTGAGTGGGAGCAAAGGACATCCTAGACCCTCTCCTTACTCAAGAATTTTACAACCAACACCCCGACAAGCCCACACCCAGAAACAGAGGGCATCCTAGGAAGAATGTAGCTCCTGGAGGGAGCTCCTCAGGGGGGTCCTGTCAGTAATGCGATAAAGAGCACCACTTCCAGTCAGACTACAAACATGGCCAATCTGAACCAGAACGCCCAAGAACCACAGCACCCTCTATCACCTGTCTATTAATTACACCTGTCACTCATTTCCTGGTTAATCAACCCACACTATATAAACACCTCTCCCACACTCACTCGATGCGAAGTAACAGTCCGTGTTTTATCTGTCATACCAAGCCTTGTTATTCTGCCTGCCTTTTTGTTTTCTTGACCCTTGTTATGGTCTCATTCTTGTTACTCTTCAGTCTAGCCCTTATTACTCCGTCTGTCAATCGATTGACCCCTGCCTGTTCCTCGACTTCGATTTCATCTTGCGTTTTGGATTTGTTTTCCAGTCTGCATTCCCCACTCTCCCCTGCACATACATCTGTAAGTGCATGCATCCTGACATTTGTCAGTTAAACAAAGGTTTGCATGAAGTAACAAATCACAGATTTTTGTTTTATTGCAATTTGGAAAATATCCCAATTTTTCTGGAAATGGAGTTAGAAATAATGTTTAATAATAACAAGCTGTATTGTCTCCCTAGTACAGTGGACACTGAAACAGGCAGGTGCTGTACTCAAGTTGAGGGGGGATGGGGGGGATGCCATCCCCCCAGAATAAAAAATGGTCAAAATCATCCCCCCTCTAAAACGGGCATCCCCCCTCCCTTCCCTTGAGCAATTTTATCAATAAATGTGGACATTACTTTATTTAACATTGGAATTAGAAATGCCATTCCATGTAGCTTTGCTGAAACTGAGCATACAATAAGCTACCGTGAGAGAGGGCACACACAAGCGAAGTGTTTGAGGAGGTGACATTCAGTTGGGGTTCCGTTATTTTTTATTTCATTCGGCATCAGTGACAGCAGCGGATTGCAGCATCATGGCCAAGCGGAGTGGACAGCAAGACCTAAGCATGTTCGGATTTAAGATCGCAAGAAAAAACATTTCAGGAGGTACGTCAAGAGTTACGAATATCAGTCACACTTTCTGTGAGCCCACTATCATGCTGTAAAGTTACCGATATGTAGCCTAATTTGTGGGCGGCGGATAACAACACAGCTATCGTAATGAATGTTAGTTTGGAGTCTAGCCAGCTATCGATAGCTTACTCAGGTTCATGTTAGCTTTGATTTCTTGTATAAGGCCATTAATTTAATCAGCCTGGACGTTCGTTTGTTATTCTTCAGGCAACAAAAAAATGTTATTCAAGACAGGAAGACTAAAATAAATGACACTAGCAGTTTTGAAGGCTTCATTGCCTCATTAGAGATTACATGTTACACAACATGTAAGGCAGAGCAGGATTGGTGTAGGACTCGACAAAGTGTCTGCAGCTTTCTTTTTCTTTGTCATAGGCTCTTCTTCTGTCTCCTCAATGGGCCTTTTCCCCTTTCCAAAGAAACTTTCCAAAGATGCCTGCTTTTAACTCGTTTTGCTAGCTTGTATCCAGTATGTATCAAAGTGCTGGTATGTATCGAAGCAAAGTATCAAAGTATCCAAGGCAGCTCCTTGGTAACCGTCAACGTTAAGGTGTCACATGACCTAGATAACAGCAGGAATCAACGTTACAGAAAGAATCCGGTCATTTTTCAAAGCTCAAATCCTCGTTCAGATAATAAATAAATCAGAAATAACATTATAAGTACTTTTCTTTCCATTAAAATAATAACCGGTATGGACATGTATAATTTGCATTACTCATAAGAATAAACACAATAATAACAAAAAGGAAAAAAAAACAAAAAAATGCATAATGCCTCAAACATCTTTTAGGAAGTTTAGTCTGATTTACAATTTACTGTTGCTTGTTTTAGCTTATTGGTTACCTACCTACCTCTGTATTTAACTCAATGTTCCCAATGTTCAGCTTTGAATAAAAATTCTATTGACTTGATATGAAAAGATTCAGTTGTTCATTTACATTGTCTGCTGAGGTTTTAATAAATTATTTACCAAACGATTTAAAAGGAGCCTACAGTACCATGACTATGAAGTTACACTTCAAATTTGTCATCTGCATTTCACCCTAATATGGAGAATGTGGTAGATATGTCAGCCAGGAGACTGACTAAATATGACACATGACATCCACACTGTGCATGTTTTACAGTAAAATACCAGTGGATTATTATTTTTTTTACAACAATAAAAAGGGTACACAGTGTGTACTACACACTTTATCAGCACAAAATACTGTATGTCTGGTAAATGAACAAGGCCCACAGACCTACGTTGTGTACAAACCCTCCTAAAAGCAAACCAGTTTCCCACCGACGGACCGACCGATGGGTTGACAAGCAACTAAAAATTTCACCATTCCCCCTGGTTTGATTTTATAACTTGACCACTGCCTATGGCCACAATCGTGTAAATAAGCAGTGGCATATGCACTGTGTGGGTGGAGTATTCTGTCCATGAAATGTTGAAATATTGCTGGGGCTCCAAAGAAACCAAATAGAAGGATGATAAATTGTTGTAGCCCAAACAAAGTGGAAAAGTCAGTTTTTCTCTGGATATTTGATTCAAAGGAATCTACTAAAAATCCTTGGCTAAATCCAGTTTTGAGTAAAAGTGAGTTGCATCTAACTGAGCAAGCAATTCATCAGTGCATGTCATTGGTATGAGAGCCAGACTGACCTGTCAGACTTGGGCAAACAAAATCACAGCATTGCTCCAATTACTATGGGAGTCCTTCATTACTCCCATGCGAAGCATAGCCTCAGTTTCTTCTGAACTACATTTTTCTTGTGTTCAAGTAAACAGTAGGGGTGGCTCCATACAATCACACCTGGAAGAGTCTCAATGTGGTGCTCTGTGAGGTTTGTTTGACCTACTAGAAGCAAAACTACATAGGAAAATTCCCCTTGCAACTTGGCAACCTGGGCTCTCTGGGATAAGAATGTCCACAAGAGACCAGGGGTCCCAGCATGCCTCTTTCTCATCAGAGCCACAGAGACCATCAATAGAGGGTGAAGTTAATTTGAAATAGCCAATTAAATCCAGTTGAGCTGAAATTTGGTGTGCTGCATCAATCTGCAAACGTGGAACTTAATTTTTAATAACCATTGAATACATTTAAAACCATGGTACTTTCGGCCATTCAGCTTTCAACAGGCATTTCACAAAACTAGCCTTGAGCTATTATCACAAAGCTTGATAAGTATGTTCATGTGTGGTTTCTATATCATTCGATATATCTTGGCAGGAACTGAACACTGAGGGTGCTAGTTTCAAAAATTGCCACTTGCAACATTAATAATAATAATAATAATAATAATAATAATAATAATAATAATAATTAATAATTTGATTAGCATGATTAACATTTTGCTGACTGTAGATGTAACTTTGTTGATTGTTTGATGTTTATTATAGTGAGTGAAAAACACAGATGCCCATCTCCTGACCGAGAAATAAATAATGCAACAAGAGTGAGCGCACAACTGAAAGCATACTATGAGGAAGGTGGCACAGTAACATACAAGTGTAAAGAAGGCTTTCAATTTGAGAATGGGTCCGAGGCCACATGTTCTGCAAAAGAATGGAATTACCCACGATGCATATAATGTGAGTAGCAAACTATCTTTGTTTCATAAATAAATAAATAAATAAATAAATAAAACAAGCAAACAAACATCTAAACCTGTGGGGAAAGCTGGAGCCAATCCCAGCTGACTTCAAGCAAGAGGCAGGGTACACCTTGCACAGGTCACCAGTCTATCATAAGGTTACCAAACAAACAACCATTCACACTCACTTTCACACCTATGGGCAATTTAGAGTTGACCTAATCTGCACGTCTTCAGAATGTGGGAGAAAACCAGGGTGCCCAGAGAAAATTCATACAGGCAAAGGGAGAACATGCAAACTCCACATAGGTTCAAACCTAGAACCTTCTTGCTGTAAGGCAACAGTGCTAATCACTGCACCACCATGCCACCCAGCAAGCAAGCAAACAAACAAACAAACAAGCCAAAAATATAACTCTTAATATTCTTACTAGTACCCCAGCACTGTGCTTTGGCATTGGAGCCACACTATTCATCTCACTCAACACCAACACTGTTAATTTACTGTCTAAAATTTAATAATTTTTAGTGATACTTCAAGACCTTTGAAAATTTGAAGTTTAGCTAGCTATTAACAAAACAAAACAAATGTACATGGCTTTATTATACAATGCCCAGTCAGAAAAATTTGGAACAATATGTTAAATTTGAAATTAAAACTGCAAACAATGATTTTTAAATACACTGTGTCCTATATTGTATTCAGCACAACACAGCAGCACATTTTGATTTTTTTTTTTACCTCATGACTTATTGTTTTTTCAAAATAAACACATTTCAATTTTTATTCTTGCAACAATTGTAAGAATAAAATACAATTGTTGACAAACTGGAGATCATCAGCCCATCGTTGCTCCATAAAGGCTAGGCCTTTCCTGGATATTGAGGCATTACCATTATATTACATCACCTTTCCTTTTAATAACACTTTTTAAATCATATGGGGTCTGAGGATACTAATTATTGCAGTTTTGAAATTGGAATTTGTGTCCATTCTTGCTTGATACAAGCCTTCAGCTGCTCAACAATCTGTGGTCACCGTTGTCTTATTCTTCTCTTCATGATGCACCATACACTCTCATTAGGAGACTGGGAGCAAGCCAGTCAAGCACACATGCTCCGTGTCTCCAAAACCCATGCAGAATGAAGGCTGGCATTGTCCTGCTGAAATTAGTATGGCCTTCCCGGGAAGAGATGTTGCCTTGATGAATGTCTCTCTAAAATCCCAATATATCAAGTCAAGTCATGTTTATTTGTATAGCGCGTTTAACAGTAAACATTGTCGCAAAGCAGCTTTACAGAATTTGAATGACTTAAAATATGAGCTAATTTTATCTCTAATCTATGCTCCAATTTATCAGTGGTACATTCACACACATGCAGTGCACCCATTCTTTGGGTACTGATGCATGCCCATACCATTACAGATGCTGGCTTTTTCACCTTTCTCTGTTAACAAACTGGATGGTCACATTCACCTTTGGCAGTGAAAACTCAATGTCCAGTTTCCTCAAAAACAAGCTGAATGTGGACTCATCTGACTACAGCATGTTTCCATCTTTCGATGCATCTCAGATGAGTTCAGGCCCAGAGAACTTGATGACGTTTCTGCATACAATTGATGAATGACTTCCTCCTTGTATAATACAGTTTCAAGTTGCATTTCTGGATATAGTGATGGAGTGGGTTAAGTGACAATGGTTTTCTGAAGTACTCCTGAGACCATGTGGCTATATTTGTCATATTAGCATGATGGATTCTCAGGCAGTGCCACCTGAGGCCTCAAAGGTTACGCATATTTAACAGTGGTTTCTGACCTTGCCCTTTATGCACTGAGATGTCTCCAAAGTCTCTGAATCTTTTCACAATATTACATACTGTAGATTTTGAAAGGCCTAAATTCTCTGTAATCTTGTGTTGAAAAATGTTCTTTTTGAATTGACCAACAATGCTCTCATGAATTTTGGCACAAACGGGTGAGCCATGATCCATCCTTGCTTAAAAAATTTGAGCCTTTGGTGCATACTCCTGTAGCGGTTCATGTGGGTGGAGCACAGAAGACGGCAGGACAGAGATAGGGTTGACAGAGCGTTTTATTGCCACACTTTTCAGTCTAACAACTGGTATGCACTTTACAGACACACACACACACTCGGCGTCTGGTTCGGGAAGAGCTCCCCTGCTCTCTGCTCTCCCTCTTTAAATAGGGCGCGGTCACTGGGAAGACGCACACAAACACAGGTTAAGTGACATCAGGTGCAGTGATTCTGCCACTTACCTTCCCTGACTCCGCCCTCCTGTCACAGACCGGCGCTTGACCACACCCCCGCTGCCACATACCCCCACCGCCCGACTCAGGCCGGCCGGCCGGCCAGCCCGCAGCCGACTCCCCCCCCCTTGATGGGAGAGGAAGTCCGCCATGACCATCTGCGCCCCTGGCCTGTGGACCACCTTGAAATTAAAGGCTTGGAGTGCCAGATACCAATGGGTGATCCACGCATTGGCATCCTTCATGTGGTGGAGCCACTGGAGGGGCGCGTGGTCCGAACAGAGGGTGAAAGGGCGCCCCAGCAGGTAGTAATGGAGGGTGAGGACTGCCCGCTTGATGGCCAGACACTCTTTTTCTATGGTGCTGTAGTGCCCTTCATGCACTGACAGCTTCCTACTGATGTATAGGACTGGGCGGTCCTCCCCCTCCACCTCCTGGGACAAAACCGCCCCCAGCCCTCTGTCCGACGCATCGGTCTGCAACATAAAGGGGAGAGAAAAGTCAGGGGAGTGTAAAAGTGGCCCCCCACACAGTGCAGCCTTTACCTCAGAGAAAACCCGCTGGCATTGCTCCGTTCACTGGACCGGATCTGGTACCACCTTTTTAGGCAGATCAGTCAGCGGACTGGTGACGTCCGAATAATTAGATATAAACCTACGGTAATAGCCAGCCAGCCCCCGGAACTGTCTCACCCCCTTTTTGGTCTTGGGCCTCGGGCAGGTCGCAATTGCTGCCGTCTTATTAATTTGGGGATGCACCTGCCCGTTGCCCAAGTGGAAGCCCAGATACCATACTTCCACCCGCCCAATCGCACACTTCTTTGGGTTGGCTGTGAGCCCCGCTCGCCTCAGCGACCTAAGCACGGTGTTCAAGGTGCCTCAGATGTTCAAGGTGCCTCGGCCAGTCATTACTATAGATGATGATGTCATCTAGGTAAGCAGCCACATAAGTGGCGTGGGGGCGGAGGACCCTGTCCATCAGCCGCTGAAACATAGCGGACGCCCCAAACTGCCCAAAAGGAAGTGTGACGAATTGGTGCAATCCGAACGGTGTGGAAAAGGCCGTTTTTTCTCAGGATAGTGGAGTCAAGGGGATCTGCCAGTATCCCTTTGTCAAATCCAGTGTCGAATAAAAGCGAGCTGTGCCTAGTCGATCAAGCAACTCATCAATCCGAGGCATTGGGTATGAGTCAAATTTAGACACCGCGTTGACTTTTCTATTGTCCACACAGAACCGGACCGACCCGTCGGCCTTGGGTACCAAGACCACCGGGCTGCTCCAGTCACTGTGGGACTCCTCGACGATGCCCATTTTGAGCATGGCCTCGAGTTCTTCCTGAACCACCTTTTTTTTGTGTTCGGGTAGCCTGTAAGGGCGGCTACGCACTACCACCCCCGGGAGCGTCTCTATGTGGTGCTCTATGAGGTTAGTGCAACCGGGCAGGGGCGAGAACACATCCGAAAACTCGGTCTGCAACTGGGTGACCTCCGCGAGTTGGGTCGGGGAGAGGTGGTCTCCACAGGGGACCGGAGGGATACATGACGCCAATGCCCCTTTTTGAACCTCCGGCCACAGCTCCGCCCTCTCCGGAACCACCGACACCAACGCCACGGGGACCTCCTCATTCCAGAGTTTAAGCAGATTGAGGTGGTAAATCTGTAGCGCCCCACCCCTGTCCATTCACCTCACCTCATAGTCGACGTCCCCAACTCGCCGTGTGACCTCAAAGGGTCCTTGCCACTTGGCGACCAATTTGGAGCTTGATGTGGGTAACAGTACGAGTACTTTATCTCCCAGTGCGAACTCTCTAAGGCGCATACCCTTGTTGTACAGGTGGGTTTGCCGTTCTTGGGCCTGCCACAAATTCTCCTAGGTTCGGTGGGTGAGGGTGTGGAGTTTTGTGCGCAGATCCATAATGTATTGAATTTTGTTTTTGCTTTGTGAAGGTTCCTCCTCCCAATTTTCCCACAGCACATCTAGAATGCCGCGCGGCTTACGCCCATATAATAATTCGAACGGGGAGATCCCCGTGGAGGCTTGTGGGACCTCTCGCACTGAAAACAGCAAGGGCTTGAGCCACTTATCCCAATTACGTGTGTCCTCACTTATGAATTTTTTAATTATATTCTTGAGGGTGCAGTTGAACCGTTCAACTAAACCGTCCGTTTGTGGGTGATACACGCTGGTGCGGATCGGTTTAATCCCCAATAACCCATACAGTTCACGCAGTGTCCATGACATAAACGTGGTGCCTTGATCAGTCAGAATCTCTTTCGGGATTCCAACTCGGGAGATAACGCAGAAGAGCGTCTCCGCAATACTGCATGCTGAGATATTGCGCAGAGGCACTGCTTCCGGGTGTCGTGTTGCATAGTCCACCAGAACTAATATAAAGTGGTACCCTCGTGTCGACCGATCTAATGGCCCGACGAGATCCATCCCAACTCTTTCAAACGGGGTCTCGATTAATGGTAGAGGGCGCAAAGGCGCTTTTGGAATGGCCGCTGGATTTACTAACTGGCATTCGTGGCATGCCGTACACCACCTACGAACGTCACCGCG
Source organism: Neoarius graeffei (assembly GCF_027579695.1). Lineage (NCBI taxonomy): Eukaryota > Metazoa > Chordata > Actinopteri > Siluriformes > Ariidae > Neoarius > Neoarius graeffei. Next base: position 72,264,374 of record NC_083583.1, read on the forward strand.
AATCCCCGGCCAATAGAATCAGGCCATTATTCGGGCTAGTGTCTTATCCTGCCCCAAGTGTCCAGCCAGGGGGTTAAAGTGAGCCGCCTGGAATACCAATTCCTGGCGCCTCTTTGGAATTAAAAGCTGCATGACTTGCTCTTTCATCTGAGTGTCCTGCGTCACTCAGTATAATCTATCTTTCATAATAGAGAAGTAGGGGAAGGATGGGGTGGCGTTCGGCGGGAGCGTTTGACCATCGATTACTCTCACTTGGTCAAACGCATGCCGCAGAGTCTCATCTCGTGACTGTTCTAACGGGAAATCCACGAGGGATTCCCCGAGAGAGAGAGGAGGAGCCTGTGGCTCCTCACTCTGACGCGGAGGTGAAATAGACGGCTCTGTGACAGCTGCTCCTGCCAAGGCAACACCGGGACCTCCCCCTGCTGAAGTACGGCAGGACCCACTCCCCACTAAACGGCTCATCAACTCCCCGAATCCCGGCCAATCAGTCCCCAAAATTATCGAGTGGGTGAGGTGAGGATTAACTGCCGCCTTTACTATGAATTTTTCCCCTCGGAAAAAAATGTGGACTGACACCAAAGGGTAGCTGTGAACATCCCCATGCACACACAACACCTTCACCCCTTGTGCTCCCCCCAGTGCCTCGTTTTGCACCAGGCTTTGGTGAATTGAGGTTTGATTACACCCGGAATCCACCAACGCCTGATATGTATCCCCTTGAATACTCACCAGTATGCGATACGCTCCAGCCCGATCGAGGGCGGCTTCTGGCGCATCGGGGATACGAACCACCGCACCCACCTCCATTGCCGTGCACTGCTGTTGGAGGTGGCCTGGCTCCCCGCAGCGCCAGCAAACCAGCCCAGGCTTCCTCTCTGCACCAGTGTTCTGGGGCTCAGTCACCTGAGGGGGGGGGGGGGGAGACAGACACAGAAGGGAGAAATGGGAGGGCACCACGGGTGCAGTGGGCCGGCTGGGGTGGTGCCGGCCCCCGCCTCCGCGGTGGGGGAATGGGGCGAGGACGGGACACAGGAGGAGGGGGAGAGAGAGAGAGAGAGAAGAGGAGAGAAGAGAAGAGGCTGTTTGCTGTCCTGCCACCGGAACAGCTGCCAAATGGTCCTCCGCCAGCTCGATGGCCTGATCCAGCGACGCCGGGCGGTGGCAAAGGACCCACTCCACGGTTCCTGTTGGCAAGCGCACGATGAACTGCTCCAGCACCACCTGGTCAACGATCCCCTCGGCGTCGCAGCTGTCGGTGCTCAGCCACTGCCAGCAGGCGTCCCGGAGTTGCTGGCCAAACGCGAACTGCCAGCCGACTTCCTCCAAGCGCAAAGCACGGAAGCGCTGGTGCTGCTGTTCAGAGGTGCGCCCCACATGCTGGAGGATGGCCCAGCGAAGGTCCACGTAGGCCAGCCGGCAGTCAGCGGGGAGCTGTAGCGTGGCTAGCTGCACCTCTCCCGTTAGCAGGGGGAGGAGGTGCACCGCGCGCTGATCCATCGGCCACCCCGAGGTCTCCACGACTTGCTCAAAGAGCATGATGAAAGCCTCGGGGTCATCCTGCGGGCCCATCTTTGTCAGGGTGAGGGGGGTCGGGCCCACGGTGGAAGTGTCGGTAGTCCCCGCCGATGCGAGGAGGTTCCGGAACGCCTGACGATCCTCTTGCTGGGCCAACACCAGGGCCTCGAAACGCTGCTCCTGCTCCTTACGGAGCGTGACTAGCACCTGGTGCTGGCTTTGCTGGGCCGTGGCGAGGGTGTGGACCAGGTCGGGGAATGGGGAAGACTCCATGGGGCGGTTCGGCGTCTGTGCTCCAGGCATCCCGGGTTTCGGCACCACTGTAGCGGTTTGTGTGGATGGGTGGAGCACGGAAGATGGCAGGACAGAGACCGGGTTGACAGAGCATTTTATTGCCACACTTTTCAGTCTAACAACTGGTATGCACTTTACAGACACACACACACACACACTTGGCGTCTGGTTCGGGAAGAGCTCCCCTGCTCTCTGCTCTCCCTCTTTAAATAGGGCGCGCGATCACTGGGAAGACACACACAAGCACAAGTTAATTGACATCAGGTGCAGTGATTCTGCCACTTACCTTCCCTGACTCCGCCCTCCTGTCACAGACCGGCGCTTGACCACGCCCCCGCTGCCACAGCTCCTTTTATACCCAATCATGTTACCAATTAACCTGCTTATTGTGGAATCTTCCAAAATGATGTTACTTGAATATCCTATAAACATTTTAGTCTTACTTTGCCTTTGTCCCAAGTTTTTTTTTTTTTATTGAGTGTGTTCCAGGCATCAAATTATAACTTTGCGCGCATTTATTTATTTATTTATTTTCAAAATACAATTAAGTTGATCAGAAAAACTATTGAAATCTTTTCTTTGTACTTTTGTTGTCAGTAACACAATAGAATGTGCCACTTCCAGTCAGACTATAAACATGGCCGATCTGAACTACAACACCCAAGAACCACAGCATCCTCTATCGCCTGTCTATTAATTATACCTGTTACTCATTTCCTGGTTAATCAGCCCACATTGTATAAACACCTCTCCCACACTCACTTGATGTGAAGTATCATTCAGTGTCTTACCTGTCATACCAAGTCTTGTTATTCTGCCTGCCTTATCGTGTTCTCAACCCTTGTTATTGTCTCGTTCTCATTACTCTTCAGTCTAGCCCTTATTACTCTGTCTGTCGATTGATTGACCCCTGCCTGTCCCTCGACTTCAATTTGATCTAGCATTTTGGATTTGTTTGCCAGCCTGCGTTCCCCACTCTCCCCTGCACATACATCCGTAAGTGCCTGCATCCTAACAGGATACTTCGCCACATATGGATGCAGCAGAGGAGGTGTGGCAGACTGCTTTATTCGCTCAAGGGTGCCTCTCAGGAGAACATCAGCAGATGCTCACCAATCTCAACAACAAGATGGCTCAGCTCGCTGCGATGCCGCCGCAGGCCCTCCTAATGCACCCCAAAGCTCCTCCAAGTCCCATGCTCCCATTTCCAAGAAGTATGCTGGGGATGCGCTCAGCTGCAAGAGGTTTCTGCTTCAGTGCTCCATATACTTCTCCCACACATCTCCGATGAATGCAAGATCACCGGATTTCTTTTACTTTTAACTGGCAAAGTGCTACAATGGGCCAGCACAGTGTGGAAGAGCAGAGGCAAACACACCACCTCCTACAACAGTTTTCTGGAGTTATTCAAGTGTGTATTTGATCACAAACTGGAAGGAATTGAAGTTGCCGAAAGCCTACTCACCATCACCCAAGGTTCAAGGAGAGTCGCCGATTATGCCCTAGATTTCTGGACTCTTGCAGCCGCCAGTGGATGGAATGAGCCAGCATTAAAGGCAGTGTTTCGCCAAGGACCTCACCCCTCAGTATTGAGTGAACTAGCATGCTGCGATGAACATCTCACTCTGGACGCTCTCATTGATCTCACCATTTGGCTAGACCATCTGCTATCCAGCCACCCATCCCTCTGAGAGGAAGCCAACCCCGCCATGACCTCTGATTCTCCCTCTCCCATGGAAGTTTCTCATGCTCACCTGAAACATAATGAATGAGACTGGAGAAAGGAGGAGGGCTTGTGCTTCTATTGCGGGAGCTCCAGTCACCCTGTCATCCAGTGTCCAGTCCACCCGCCATGCACCAGCTCCGAGGAGACCAAGGCTGATTCGGTGAGTCCCATGAGATCACTAAGAGCTCAGTCTTTTAAGCTTCCAGTATTACTGAAACTGTCTTCCTCTACCCACGTGCTGTCTGCATTTATCGACTCAGAGGCACAGGGAAACTTCATTGCCAGCTCAGTCATCCAGAGGTTCAATCTGCCCACAAACTCACTGCAGAGCCCACTCAGCATCCGGTCCATCGATGGAGGCCCCATAGGGAAGGGCCTTGTCACCTCCTGGACTGCTCCCATGCATATTCATGTGGGAGCTCTCCACTCTGAACAAATCTCACAGCTTCCTAGCATCACGACATCATCCTGGGCTATCCATGGCTACAGCTTCATGACCCACTCATCTCTTGGCAGAACAAGGAGATTCTCCAGTGGTCCCTGACATGTTTCCAGAACTGCCTCTGATGTTCTCAGTTAAATCTTTCCTCCACCTCCATAGAGAGTCCTCACCCTGACTCCCTGGAAGGGATCCCTGCATGCTACCTGGACCTAGGGGAGGTCTTCAGCAAGGGCAAAGCATGTGGCCTACCCCCACATTGTCCATATGATTGTGCCATCAACCTCCTGCCTGGTACTTCTCCCCCACGCAGCCGCATTTACCCTCTGTCCCAGAATGAACAAGCAGCTATGGAAGAGTGCATAAAGGAGGCCCTCAAGCAGGAGTACATACACCTGTCCACTTCACAAGCGTCAGCAGGATTCTTTTTCGTGGAGAAGAGAGAGGGTGGACTTCATCCATGTATAGACTTTCGAGGACTCAATCGGATATCAGTGAAATCCGTATCCACTTCCACTTGTGCCCTCCTCGTTGGAACAGCTCCGCAGTGCCATGATCTTCTCCAAGCTTGATCTACATAGTGCCTACAACCTGGTCCATATCCATGAGGGTGACGAGTGGAAGACCACCTCCAGTACCAGCGCCGGCCATTTTGAGTACTGGGTCATGCCTTATGGCCTCTCTTCAGTGCCAAGCGTGTTCCAGTGCCTCATTAACGATGTGCTGCAAGACATGTTAGAGAGGTACATCATAACTTACATCGATGACATCCTGATCTACTCCCCTGATGAAGAGAGTCATCTTAACTATGTTCAATCAGTACTCAAGCACCTATCTAAGAACCATCTCTATGTCAAGGCTGAGAAGTGTGAATTCCACATGCGTAAGATCTCCTTCCTGGGGTACATCATCAGTGCTGAGGGGGTCAGCATGGACCCCTCCAATGTAACTGCAGTCACATCCTGGCCTGTACCCATCTCGGTGAAGGAGCGCCAATGTTTTGTAGGCTTCGCAAACTTTTATCATCATTTCATTAGAGGGTTCAGCACCCTTGCAGCACCCCTGACCTCCGTCCTGAAGAACGGACCCAAATACCTCCACTGGAATCCCACAGCTGAAGAGGCCTTCAACAGGCTCAAAACGGCTTTCAACACAGCCCCTATCTTTCAGCATCTGGACACTTCCGAGATTGGTGTAGGAGCTGTTCTCTCCCAGTGCTTCAGTGAAAGGCCCAAACTCCACCCGGTAGCATTCTTCTCCAAAAAGCTCACTCCAGCAGAGAGAAACCATGATGTCAGGAACCGAGAGCTACTGGCCATCAAGCTCGCCTTAGAGGAATGGAGGCACTGGTTGGAGGAGGCCACACACCCCGTTGTCATTTTTACTGATCATAAAAACCTTGAGTATCTCAAGAAGGCAAAGAGACTGAACTCACGCCGAGCCCGATGGGCACTGTTCTTCACCCATTTCAACTTCATGATATCCTATCATCCTGGTAGCAAAAACACCAAGGCTGATGCCCTATCTCTTCATGACCAGGAACCTCATCCCATGCTGACACCTGAATGCTTCGTCCAGGCAATCACTTGGGACCTCAACAAGGAGATAAGGGACTCACAACCATAGAATCCTCCAGTCAACTGCCCACTGGGCCGCCTGTACATTCCTAAACATCTCAGGAGCAGACTCATCACATGGGCACACACATCTCCTGCCACTGGTCATCCCAACAGCCATTGCACCCACCAACTGCTGCGAAAGAAACAAGTATGGGTGGGAGACTGGTGCTGAGTTTAATCTCTTGATACATTGAGTGCGCTCAAGCCAAGGTCCCTTGAAGTCCTCCAGCTGGCAAACTATGCCCTCTTCCTGTGAAACGCCCACTTCAGCATTTTACTGGTGAGAAGGTTGATAAACTGGGCTATTTTCTGTTGGTCTTTGGCCCCTGTCTGAGCAGTGAAAATAGGGGGCATTGCAGCAGAAATCCATTACACTCAGATAGTTCTCCAGAGAACTTGTCAGGATGGGGAATAAGTGTGCTGGAGTTCATAGCCAACACAGGGTAGTCTAGAAGTGCTTGCGATACAGCACTGGTAAGCTGGATCACACAAGCGTTGAGTTCCCCCAGGTGTTGCTGCTGTTGTCCTAGGAGATGGCCCTGTGCAGACAAGGCAGTGTGCCTGCTCTCCTCTGCTACAGCCATAAAGTAATCTGTCAGATATGCAGTTGATAGACAGATATAAAAACTGAAAGAGAGTTTATTCAGGGAAACTGGCAGAGAAATCCAAATCATAAGGCAGAACACAGAATCAAAAACAGGCAATGGTTAGTCCTTAAATAGTGTGCTGTGTTAATTGTGAATACATGCATGCGATCAGTAATTGGGGGACTGTGAGCAGTGAGTGCAGGATGGGTGTTGTGGTCCTTTCCAGCCATATTTGAAGGCTGCTGTGAATTCTGGGAAGTGGAGTCTTGAGTTCAAGCAGGTGAAGACATGGCAGATGGATGTTAAGTCAAGTCAAGTTTATTTGAATAGCGCTTTTAACAATAAACATTGTCACAAAGCAGCTTTACAGAATTTGAACGACTTAAAACATGAGCTAATTTTATCCCTAATCTATCCCCAATGAGTAAGCCTGTGGCGACGGTGGCAAGGAAAAACTCCCTCAGACGACATGAGGAAGAAACCTCGAGAGGAACCTGACTCAAAAGGGAACCCATCCTCATTTGGGCAACAACAGACAGCATGACTATAACATTGACAGTTTTAACATGAAGACAGTTTTGTTGATGTTGTAATTCTTCATTTATGGAAACTTGAGTGCAAAACTGTTCATGACAACTGAAGTCCTAAAGTTACCAAGTCAACTGTAGTCCTCAGCCATAAAAGCATTACTGTAAGAGTCCAGAGCGTCCTCCAGGTGTAACTTTCAACTGTCCTCATGGGGCCATCCTCCACAGGAGCGATGCAATAAGACTCCAACCAGACACAGGGCACCAGGATGGATCAAGCAGGTCCGAGGGGCAGAAGAGGTCAGCATCTCAATCCCAGGACCGACATGTAACTCAGAGGGACAGATTGGGGGGGGGAGTAAACACAGGTTGTTAGATATGCCCTAAAAATGACAAAAGTATTAAGTCTGTGTGGTAGGCTCGCAGAGACGAGAGTCTTGACATCAGGCATAATACACAACAATGGCATGTTAATAAGGTTAAAAAATATCATGACCTGCTCTGGCTGGATGCTTGATTGGGTGATGGGAGCACACTCCTCAGCAATGATGGGATGTAGATGGGACCCTTAGGGCTGGCCAAGACAATTCAGTTACATTTCACCGGGTCTGGGACATGCGACAGAATGTCTGACAGCTGATTCCCTGCAGGCTACAATAGCCAGTCGAGGTCTCCACCCTCTCCACCAAAAGATTTCCTGTTGACTCCATGTAACTCAGAGGGACAGATTTGGAGGGAGGGGGGGAGAGAGAGAGAAAGAAAACACAGGTTGTTAGGTATGCCCAATGTCACCTGAATAAGTAGGAGCAGTATACATATTGCACTGAGTACAAGCAGGGACTCCGGCAACTAACTATGACAGCATAACTAAAAGGGGAGAGCCAGAAGGTAACACAGGCATGAGAGAGCCCCGGGACATAAAGCAGCCAGCCACTACACCATCAACAAACTTGAGTGAGCAAGCGAGTGAGGACTGACAGCATCCATACATCCCAGTTTACCAAAACACTCTATGTCTGAGGACCCTCCAGATCTACACCTTTACCTAATAAACACCATTAACAAAATGCTTGACTAAACATGTATGTTTTCAGCCTAGACTTAAACACTGAGACTGTGTCTGATTCCTGAACACTACTTGGAAGGCTGTTCCATAACTGTGGGGCTTTGTATGAAAAGGCTCTGCCCCCTGATGTAGCCTTCACTATACGAGGTACCAGCAGATAGCCTGCACCTTTTGATCTAAGTAGGCGTGGCGGGTCATAGAGGAGCAGAAGTTCACTCAGGTACTGTGATGCGAGACCATTTAGTGCTTTAAAGGTCAATAGTAGTATTTTATAATCAATACGAAATTTGATTGGGAGCCAATGCAGTGTGGATAAGACAGGCGTGATGTGGTCATATTTTCTAGTTCTAATAAGGACTCTTGCTGCTGCATTTTGAACTAACTGGAGCTTGTTTATGCACTTATTGGAACATCCAGACAGTAAGGCATTACAATAATCCAAACTGGAGGTAACAAAAGCATGAACTAGTTTTTCCGCGTCATGTACTGATATTAAATTTCTTATCTTAGCAATATTTCTGAGATGAAAGAAAGCTATCTGGGTAATGTTATCAATGTGAGTTTCGAATGAAAGACTGGGGTCAATAATCACTCCGATGTCTTTTACTGCTGCATGTGAAGAAACAGAAAGGCCATCCAGAGTCACTGTGTAATCAGAAAACTTTCTTCTAGCTGTATGTGGTCCTAGTACAAGTACTTCAGTCTTGTCAGAGTTAAGCAGAAGGAAATTAATAAGCATCCAGTGTCTAATGTCCTTAACACATTCCTCAATTCTATAAAGCTGGTGTCTCTCATCAGGTTTTGCAGAAACATACAACTGTGTGTCATCAGCATAACAGTGGAAACTACAGGGTTTCCCATACATAGACCATTGTGTGGTGCAGCGCCACACAATGGATTCCTATCGCCACACAATCAGACTCGCGATTTTGAAAAAAAAAAAATTCTGTTGCGTATCGTTCCGTTCATTCATAGTGCTCTTTCTTCTTGTTCACGTGTGCACACACAGAGAGAGAGAGAGAGAGAGAGAGAGAGACGGAGAGGCATGTACACAGGCCTGCCATTGCGCATATACCCGGACTGCAAGTAGGCCTGTTAGGCTAATTAAAAATAACGCAGCCTTCCCGATTTGCCTTCCAACCCCTTATTTTAAAAGGTAGCCTACGTCGTGCTTGTGATGAGCTTTAGAATAGCCTTCTTGGCTTACAGGAAACGGACATCCCTGAGTCAGGCTATAAACCAATTTTGATGCATACAGTAGCAGCTTGATGCGAGGAACCGGCCTTATTGCATTATCCCGTTTATCCCGCTTCAGGATTCATGCAAGTTATTAATAATGGCTTGACATTCACAATAAATAAGGATTTCCCACTAGCCTAAATAAAATGTTGTTATACTTGCGGGGATGCCTAGTTGATGCTATCTGAAGGATAAAATCTGAATATTTTAAGAAACATCTTTATTAGCTTTATTGGTGAAGTAGAATTGCGAGTGGGATTTCTTAGCTATGAATAGGGTAAGCACATAGAAATTCAGTATTCCTTTGTATTTTTTTTTGATGTAATGGAAATTTTTAGTGCTTTGATGATGAAGAAAATTTACTTTTTTATCCATAGATTAAAACAGACTTCAGGAATTGGCTCCAAGGGGAACACCTGGCAGCCTGCTTACGAATCTCCATAAATGGTCCTGAACCCAATGACTTCCCTTACGATAGGGCACTTGAGTTTTTTTTCAGGAAGCCACGCAGAATTAAATGTTCTGATATGGCATGCAGGCTTTGCACCAATTAGGGTAATGCTTTTTTATTATTGTTAGTTGCCTTGGTGTTACCTTAAGTGGTTTCTTACATCTAATTGTGATATTTTATTATTATTTTATTGTTACATTATACTATTTATTTCATTTTAGTATTGATTGAGGTAAGTGTTGAGTTCAATATTTAAAATAAAAACCTCCAGCTTGTTTTTTGCAATTTATTCCTTGAATGTCAACTAAAGAATGATTGAAAGATTGCCACCAAAAAGGCAAAAAACTAAGGTAAAAACTAAACTTTAACTTCAATTTTGGTGAGTAATTTTCATACATTTAAAAAGACAGGTTTTCCACCAACATCAAGCCCAGCAAACTAATGGCCTGCCCTGTAATGTAAAGTTGGGTCGAGGAATGAAACCAGGCAGGGTTCTGGTAAAAATTGTTTTAGCTGTCTTCTTTTAAAGAACTTATTAGAATTTAGATTGAACTGAATAATCTCAAATGCTTCTTGTAGCTTTAAAATAGTCCCAGCAGGTGACTCTGAAGAAAAATACTGTGTTTGAACACCGCCCGCTGTAAACACTTTGCATACACCCCAATGACCGACTCCACCGACCGTCACGACACCACAATGCACGATTCCCTCATCGGCACATGTTAGGACAGAGATCCACCGTCTCTCCCTCTTGCCCCCCAACCGGAGCAATTACACTTCTCGCAGATAGGTCCCCTCATATGACCCAGAATTCTGGGGCGATTCGTGAAAAAGACAGGAACCCAGAAATTAGTTTCACCATCTTTTATTCACAGCTTTGCTGAAAGACAAGAGAATACAGCAGAATTTATGTGCGTGTGTGTGTGTGGGGGGGAAGAAAGACCTTGGTCTGGGCAGGTCAAATTATCTACATCAGTGGTTCTCAACCGGGGGGGCGCGCCCCCCTGGTGGGGCGCGGAGGTACTCCAGGGGGGTCGCGAGTAGGCTTCATGTATGGAGGAAAAAAAAAATCTGGGGCTAACAGGCTATAGTAGCTAAGCAGATGCAACACATTTACCCATGTCAAAATGCAGGACATTGGACTATTACATACAAATCAATACTATTATAAAATCTATCATCAATCTATCATAAAATCTTGTGTGTGTGGCCGCATCAGTCGGGTGAACTGTGATATGTTCCCAAGCCTTGCAGACTTTATCAGTAATGCAGGCACTTCCCACGATTTCTCATCTGTCTTTCAAGCAGCGTCAGAGCACCTGTCGGTAATGAGAAAACAGTTTGCGGCATACTTCACAGAGGATTATCGCTCTTTTGCGTGGGTTTGAGATCCATTTGTGTGTACTGCTGACGAACTTCCAGTTGACATGCAGGAACAGCTTATTGAGCTGAAGAGTGACAGTAGACTTAAGGCAGTCTTCACCTCATGCCCTCTTTCGACATTCTGGGCAGCATTGTTGCAGGAGTACCTGCAACTGTGTGACGTAGCCTTGAAACTGCTCATCCCATTCGCATTGACCTACTTGTGTGAGGCAGGATTTTCAAAAATGACTGCGCTCAAAATGAAATATCGCAATCGTGCGCAAATTGAGGATGACTTGAGACTGTGCTTGTCAAACATTTCGCCAAGAATCGAGGATCTTTGTAAGGCAAAGCAGGCTCAGGTCTCGCATTAACGCAAATGCAGATCACAAAGGCACAGTAAAAAGTAAAACCTAAATTCACGCCTGGTCCCAATTCCCAATGATATCAATAGCCAGCTAATGATAAGCCTAATAAAATACCTAATAAAAACACTAATAATAATAATAATAATAATTATGCCTATTAATAATAATAGCATAATAATAATAATAATAATAATAATATCAACAACCAACAACAGCAATAATAATAATAATAATAATAATAATAATAATAATAATAGGCCTAATAATAATAATAATGCCTGAAAGAACATAATTCTTGTACTACTGCCAACAGCTTAGTAATGATAATAGGCCATAATAATAATAATTATAATTATAATAATGCCCGAAAGCAGATTAGAAATGTGGTGCTACTGCCAATTATAACAATAGCCTAATAATGATAATAGGCCTATGTATTTCTATGGAATGGATAATGCTACTACTGCTGCTACTGCTACTACTACTACTACTTCTAATAATAATAATAATAATAATAATAATGATAATAACAATAATAATAATAATAATAATAATAATAATAATAATAATCTAGCCCAGGGCTATCTATCTATCTATCTATCTATCTATCTATCTATCTATCAGTCGATATAAGGTGCTGTAGGTCGGGTGGCGTCACTGCGGGTGAGTGTGTTTGGGGGGGATGGGGGCGGGGCGAGAAGAGGGGCCCCCAACTGCAATGAACCAGCTTTGGTGGGGCCCAGGTTGCAAAAGGTTGAGAACCCCTGATCTACATCAATAATAAGCAGAATGTTCTGATAGAATGTTCAGACAGATATCAAAGGCCATTTCTTATCAATAATAAGCAGAATGTTCCACATAAGATTAAACACAAAATATTTGCACATGTCAGTCTTGGTTAAACTGAGATCAAGAATAAATCCTTACAATTAAGAATAAATCCTTACAATTCCCCTCTTTGATACTAGAGATTACAACTAGTATCACACCCTGGTATTCTGTGTAATAGCAGGATAATATACATTGGGGTTTTCCCTGCGCGGGGGAGTATAGGTAAAAACATTCATCATATTATATATCCTATCCACCAAGCATCTAAAAATACAGGGTCCAAAAAGAAGAAACAAAAGGAAAACCACAATCACTGGTACACACATAGATAAAGTCGCAGTCCATTTCCCAAACAGTCTAGAGAACCATATCCACCCAGCTGAGTCTCCATGCTTGTCATGCTCCAGTTGTTGAGCGATATGTTTCATTTGATGTACAGCTGCACCTATTTCGCCATCTGGGATGTCATTAGCAGGGACAAAGGTGCAACAGCTTTCTCCGACCATAGCACAAACACCCCCCTTTTCTGCCAACAAAATATCAAGGGCCATACGATTTTGAGTAGTCATTAGTCGCAGGGCAGTTAATTCAGTCCTAATACCGTCTACAGCTCTAGTGGTTTCATTAACAAAGCTGGCTAAGGGATAATGTGTTATTTCTACTTCCCTCCACAGATCAGATACACCAAACTGAGGAAACAGCGACGTCCAGAAATGGTGCCATTTAGAAGTAAGCTGATGTGCTGGGGGTGGGAAAGTACTATAGACATCTCGTTTCGGGTGACGAGCAGAGAGGGGATGGAGAGCAGTGATAGTGTTCTTGAGTTGTATGGGAGCACAAACGCCTGACCAATTGGTGGGAAATGAAACAAAGAGGTCAGATCTATTACCACAGTACCAGTACCAGTTTAATGCTAATTTAACACCAGGATAATTATTAGGGTGCGGCAGAACACAAGCAGGATGGGCCCTACACGTATTATTGACATACCCGATGCTGTTGTGTGTGCAATTAGTTAGCGGAGGGTTACATTGGCATGAATTTGGGACCCAGCGAGGACATGGAGAGGTGGTGGAATTCTGATCATATATGTGATTACATAGAGAATTAGGAATTTGTCCCAAATACACACTACTTCCTTCAGAGTAATTTGTTCTAAAACAGTGAGGGAAAATGAAATTAGAGGGCATATCGACCTGCAGAGTAGTGAGAACAGAGTCCTGTAAGACAATGGCAGGGGTTTCCGTGCTAGATACTGAAGAAGTCTGGTTTAACATTGCTGCCACAGAGGGGTGTGGAGAGTAATTACAGAAGGGGCCCCAAACAGTAAAAATTAGATTGTGATTCTCCGAGAACGCATAATACAGAGCTTCAGAGCATAGAGGCAAAGGTGGACGTGTAATAATAGTAGAAGACGGCATCAGATGACATACATAACAACTTTCATTCATGTGCGCTCGTGCAGTCCAGTGAGCGAATTGCCAAAAGATGTTGTCTCGAGGTCCAGCTCGAGCGGGTAACCCTGCTCCAAGCAGCAGTAGAATGGCCACGAAGCTCGTGATGAGGATTTTCTTGGTTGTAGTGAGGATGATTGGTCCCAGACGGGCCGTGAGATCTCTTCCCCTCTTTGTTCACGGCTTCTTGAAGGAAGTGATTGGAAGATCCTCAGCTCCTGCAGGATCCCTGTACAAAGTTTAGAGAGGAGAGAGAGACTAGAGAGGGACACAGAGAAAATGTAAGTAGCAAACTTGTCATTGTAATACAGCTTTGTTATGGGGCCTTCTTCAATCGCGTGGCATGGATCCACTTTGTAAAAAGGTCAGTTAAAACAGCAGTACGAGTAATGGCGACTATTTCTGCAGGCCCACTATATCTAGGTTCTCCCGATTGTCCAAATCGTTTAAAAAGTCGCACCAGCACCTTGTCTCCCACGTGAAAGGGGTGTGTGGGTGCTGCTGGTGGAGACGATATTGTACTATTGACCTTGGTACAAATTTTATGCAACTTATCTATAAGGGCTGCAGAATACTCATCCATATGTGTTTTCAAATCAGAGGTACCCAGAGATGGAGTTCCTTTCTTTCAGGGGAGAGGGAAAGGTCTTCCAAAAATAATTTCGTAGGGGGAGTATCCCCCTAGGCTAGGTGTTGGTGTCATATGAATTTCAGCCAGAGTGGCTGGCAATAAGTCTACCCAATTCTTCGAACCTGTGGCCTGCATGGCCTTAGTTAGTTTGTCTTTCAATGTTCGATTAGTACGTTCTATGATACCAGAAGATTGAGGGTGGTACAGAATGTGAATATGCCAGCTTAGTGAGAGATACTTGCAAAGGTTTTGTGTGACTTTTGAGGTAAAAGGGGTACCTTTGTCTGAGTCTATGGCGTCTGGAACCCCATAACAAGGTATTATTTCTTTTGCCAGAATACGAGTAACTACCTTCGTGTTTTCTCGAGAACAGGGAAAGGCTTCTACCCATTTAGAGAATTTGTCCACAATCACCAGGAGATATTTAAATGGCCCGCAGGGAGGCATGTGTGTGAAGTCGATTTGCCATTCTAGGAACGGAGACGTAGGTATGGGTAAACACTCGTGTTCCGTGCCTGCTTTACAGGGATTATTTTGTGCACAGATGAGGCATCTCTCGAGAATTGAGTCCACCAAGCTGTTTAAATTGGCTATACAAAAAAGTTTGTTCATGTCCCCCTTCACGCGCGATGTGTCATGCCATGAAATTCGCGCACGAGGAAGGGAAGGCAATGAGATGGAAGACAAAAGGCGGCCATCCTGACTGTACCATAGGCCATCAGGGGCAACATAAGCACCTTGTAACTGCCAAAAGGCAGATTCATTTGGAGAGGCTGAAGCCTGTAAAGAAAAAAAGATCTAAGTCCGGAATCAGCGCGCTGGTGAGGCAAGAGGTATTACATGGCGAAGGATCTAGGTCAGGAGACATGACACCAGAGGCAGCAGCAAGTTTTGCAATACGATCGACAAGAGAATTACCCATGATTTCAGGTGTGTTTCCTGAGGTATGCGCCTTAGTTTTAACTATGGCGAGTGACCTAAGGAGATGACAAGAATCAATGAGATTTTGTACTAAGGTAGAGTGAGAAATGGGCTTCCCGTCTGCAGCGTGGAAGGCTCGAGACTGCCAAATCTTCCCAAAAGCATGAGCCACACCAAAGGCGTAACGGGAGTCTGTGTAGATTGTGACATCCTTGCCCTGAAACAAAATACAGGCACACATAAGAGCATACAACTCAGCTGCCTGAGCTGAGGAGAAAGGAAGAGCATATGCCTCATGCACAATATCAGGCAGTGAGCACACAGAGTAACCACAGAGGAAAACACCGTCTGAGGGTTTAAAACAAGAGCCATCAACAAAAAGTACTTCCCCCATTCCTAGAGGGCTGGAGGAGAGGTCGGACCTGATAGTAGTAGTATGTACGATTTCAGACAGACAATCATGGTAAAGGTCATCTAAAGTGTCATCCTGAGAATTAAGGAGGCATGCGAGAGCGTGACCTACAGTATCAAAAGAGGATGTGGCATGAATTTCGAGATTGTTAGTAGAACAGAGAATGGTTTCGTGTCCAGAGCGGCGCTGCACAATCATATGTTGGTGTAGCGCGTATCGAGTGTGGGTGGAGCACAGAGGACGGCAGGACAATGCTTGGAGGCAGATAAATCTATTTATTTTCACATCTTTTCAGTCTAAATACTTCCATACACACACACACTTGTCTGGTCCCGGGTTGCGCTCCCTCTCCTCTCTCTCTCCCTCCTTAAATAGGGAGCGGTTACTGGGAAAACACACACAAACACAGGTTAATTATCCTCAGGTGTCACGATTCTGCCACTCACCTTCCCTGGCTCCACCCTCCTGTCACAGACTGGCGCTTGACCACGCCCCCGCTGCCACATACCCCCACCGCCCGACTCAGGCCGGGTGCTCGTCCGGCCCGCAGCCGACTCCCCCCCCCTTGACGGGAGAGGAAGTCCGCCACGACCATCTGCGCCCCCGGTCTGTGGACCACCTTGAAGTTGAAGGGTTGGAGTGCCAGATACCAACGGGTGATCCGCGCGTTGGCATCCTTCATGCGGTGGAGCCACTGGAGGGGCGCGTGGTCCGAACAGAGAGTGAAAGAGCACCCCAGCAGGTAGTAACGGAGGGCGAGGACCGCCCACTTAATCGCCAGGCACTCTTTTTCAATTGTGCTGTAGCGCCCTCACGCACTGACAGCTTCCGGCTGATGTACAGGACCGGGCGGTCCTCCCCCTCCACCTGCTGGGACAAAACGGCCCCCAGCCCTCTGTCCGACGCATCGGTCTGCAACACAAAAGGGAGAGAGAAGTCAGGGGAGTGTAAAAGTGGCCCCCCACACAGTGCAGCCTTTACCTCAGAGAAAGCCCGCTGGCACTGCTCCGTCCACTGGACCGGATCTGGCGCCCCCTTTTTAGTGAGGTCAGTCAGCGGGCTGGTGGCGTCCGAATAATTAGGTATAAACCTACGATAGTAGCCAGCCAGCCCCAGGAACTGCCTCACCCCCTTTTTGGTCTTGGGCCCCGGGCAGGCTGCAATCCCTGCTGTCTTATTAATTTGGGGATGCACCTGCCCGTTGCCCAAGTGGAAGCCCAGATACCGTACTTCCACCCGCCCAATCGCACACTTCTTCGGGTTGGCAGTGAGTTTGCCCGCCTCAGCGACCTAAGGACGGCCCTCAGGTGTTGTAGGTGCCGCTGCCATTCATTACTATAAATGATGATATCATCTAGGTAAGCGGCCGCATAGGTGGTGTGGGGCCGGAGGCAGGGCTCGAAATTAACTTTTTTTCTTTGTGTCCCCCAGTGGTCCCGAATTCTGTGTTGTATTGTCCCGAATGGAAGCAATAGTGTCCCAATTTTTTTCCTCTCTGAAATAACCAGTGGTTAATATTATCATATGAAGTCTCATCTCATTATCTCTAGCTGCTTTATCCTGCCCTACAGGGTCGCAGGCAAGCCGGAGCCCATCCCAGCTGACCACGGGCGAAAGGCGGGGTACACCCTGGACAAGTCGCCAGGTCATCACAGGGCTGACACATAGACACAGACAACCATTCACACTCACATTCACACCTATGCTCAATTTAGAGTCACCAGTTAACCTAACCTGCATGTCTTTGGGGGAAACCGGAGCACCCGGAGGAAACCCACGCGGACACGGGGAGAACATGCAAACTCCACACAGAAAGGCCCTCGCCGGCCCCGGGGCTCGAACCCGGACCTTCTTGCTGTGAGGCGACAGCGCTAACCACTACACCACCGTGCCGCCCATCATATGAAGTTACTATTATATTTGTAACTATGCGATTTTGAACCCTTTATATCATTTTTACAATAAGTCACAAGACACAAGCGACACATGTCCTATACATCATCTACTTCAAAATTACAGTTATTGCATTTTCAGTTTATTAAACTTTGGCGATCTCACTGTATGAATAGATACCCGTTTATTTAAAGGGGCCAACTAGCTCATTCAGAAAATGTTTCAACTCCCTACATCTGCAGTACACTTTAGTTGAAAATAAGACCCCTTTTATGTTCATTTCATCTAATTATACCTTGAATATCTGTTGGCACTTATAAGGCCAACTTATAATTTTCACCATTACCGTTATCCATTTTTATGAACTTTCCGTTATCCATTTTTATGAACTTTCCGTTATCCATTACCGTTATCCATTTTTATGAACTTTCCGTTATCCATTTTATGAACTTTCCGTTATCCATTACCGTTATCCATTTTTCTGAACTTTCCGTTATCCATTTTATGAACTTTCCGTTATCCATTACCGTTATCCATTTTTCTGAACTTTCCGTTATCCATTACCGTTATCCATTTTTCTGAACTTTCCGTTATCCATTTTTCTGAACTTTCCGTTATCCATTGCCGTTATCCATTTTTATGAACTTTCCGTTATCCATTTTATGAACTTTCCGTTATCCATTACCATTATCCATTTTATGAACTTTCACTGCCGGGTGTAAATGTTAGCACCATCAGCATAGTGGCAGGTCCGAGCCTAGTTGTGCTGCTGACTGACTAAACTTTCTGAACTAGAAAGACACCAAGAAAACTCACTTATTCTGTTGAACGGTATCTTCCGTCAATATTATCCACATCATTCCTGTTGTATTTTATAACGTGTCTAACAGTGTTCATTCAGTTCATTCAGTTGCTAGCGTTGCCTGCAGACCAGGCGAGGACACTTTGGATCCTGAAGGTCCCGGAGACGTTATGTCTGGGCTTTCAGTTTCTTCCCCGCGGTCGGTCCGCTTCAACCACTTCAGCATTTTTGTTCTGGCAAGAGTCGGCGCAGCGTGTGCGGCAGCAATTCCATTCCAAGTCCATATAATGCGGACTCCGGCCGAAGATTCTAGAACAGAATGCGCTGCTCTGTAGCCTACGGATGCAGGTGCATCGAAAGTGTAGCTACTATGTATTTTTCGCTGTTAACGTTTTAAAATTAAAATTGACAAATTAGGTGAATGTCTACGTATGAGTTACGGCTTTGTAAATAATATTAATGTAGAACTTTTTTCTAGATCTATTTTTTCCATTGTCCCGGGATTGTCCCAGATATAATAATTTTGTGTCCCGATGACATTTTTTATGGTCCCCGGGACATCGGGACACCGTTAGTTTCGAGCGCTGGCCGGAGGACCCGGTCCATCAGCCGCTGAAACGTAGCGGGCGCCCCAAACAGCCCGAAAGGAAGTGTGACGAACTGGTGTAAGCCGAACGGTCTGGAAAAGGCCGTTTTTTCCCGGGATAATGGAGTCAAGGGGATCTGCCAATATCCCTTCATCAAATCCAGTGTCGAGTAAAAGCGAGCCGTGCCTAGTCGATCGAGCAGCTCATCAATACGAGGCATTGGGTACGCGTCGGATTTAGACAACGTGTTGACTTTTCTATAGTCCACACAGAACCGGACCGAGCCGTCGGCCTTGGGAACCAAGACCACCGGGCTGCTCCAGTCACTGTGGGACTCCTCGACGATGCCCATTTCGAGCATGGCCTGAAGTTCTTCCCGAACCACCTTTTTTTGTGTTCGGGTAATCTATAAGGACGGCTCCGCACTACCACCCCCGGGGGCGTCTCTATGTGGTGTTCTATGAGGTTAGTGTGACCGGGCAGGGGCGAGAACACATCCGAAAACTCGGTCTGCAACTGGGCGACCTCCGTGTGTTGGGTCGGGGAGAGGTGGTCTCCACAGGGGACCGGAGAGGTACGTGATGCCAATGACCCTTTTTGGACCTCCGGCCCCAGCTCCGCCTTCTCCGGAACTACCGACACCAATGCCATGGGGACCTCCTCGTTCCAGAGTTTCAGCAGATTGAGGTGGTAGATCTGTAGCGCCCCCTCCCTGTCCATTCGCCTAACCTCATAGTCGACGTCCCCGACTCGCCGTGTGACCTCAAAGGGTCCTTGCCACTTGGCGATTAATTTGGAGCTCGACGTGGGCAACAGGACGAGTACCTTATCTCCCGGAGTGAACTCTCTAAGGCGCATGCCCTTGTTGTACAGGCGGGCTTGCCGTTCCTGGGCCTGCCGCAAATTCTCCTGAGTTAGGTGGGTGAGCGTGTGGAGTTTTGCGCGCAGATCCATAACGTACTGAATTTCGTTTTTGCTCTGTGAAGGTCCCTCCTCCCAATTTTCCCGCAGAACATCTAAGATGCCGCGCAGCTTACACCCATATAATAATTCAAACGGGGAGAACCCCGTGGAGGCTTGGGGGACCTCTCGCACTGCAAACAACAAGGGTTCGAGCCACGTATCCCAGTTACGTGCGTCCTCACTTACGAATTTTTTGATAATGTTCTTCAGGGTGCGATTGAACCGTTCAACTAAACTGTCCGTCTGTGGGTGATAAATGCTGGTGCGGATCGGCTTAATACCCAGTAGCCCATACAGTTCGCGCAGTGTCCGTGACATAAACGAGGTGCCTTGGTTAGTCAGAATCTCTTTCTGGATTCCAACCCGGGAGATGACGTGGAAGAGGGCCTCCGCAATACTGCGTGCTGAGATATTGTGAAGAGGCACCGCTTCAGGGTATCGCGTTGCATAGTCCACCAGAACCAATATAAAGCGGTACCCTCGTGTTGACCGATCTAATGGCCTGACGAGATCCATCCCAATTCTTTCGAACGGGGTCTCGATTAATGGTAGGGGGCGCAAGGGCGCTTTTGGAATGGCCGCTGGATTTACTAACTGGCATTCGCGGCACGCCGTACGCCACTTACGGACATCGCCACGAATCCCCGGCCAATAGAATCGGGCCATTATCCGGGCGAGTGTCTTATCCTGCCCGAGGTGTCCAGCCATGGGATTAAAGTGAGCCACCTGGAATACCAATTCCCGGCGGCTCTTTGGAATTAACAATTGGGTGACTCGCTCTTTCATCTGAGTGTCCTGCGTCACTCGGTATAACCTATCCTTCAAAATGGAAAAATAGGGGAAGGACGGGGTGGCGTTCGGCTGGAGCGTCTGACCATCGATTACTCTCACTTGGTCAAACGCGTGTCGCAGAGTCTCGTCTCGCGATTGTTCCAGTGGGAAATCCGCGAGGGATTCCCCAATAGAAAGAGGAGGGGCCGGTGGCACCTCACTCTGTCGCGGAGATGATGTAGACGGCTCTGCGACCACAGCTCCAGCCAAAGCGACACCGGGACCCTCCCCTGTCAACTGGCAGGACCCACTCTTTACTAGGCATGCCAATAAACCCCGAAATCCCGGCCAATCAGTCCCCAAGATCAAAGAGTGGGTAAGGCGAGGACTAACCGCTGCCTTCACTATCGATTTTTCCCCTCTGAAATGTATGTGGACCGACACCAATGGGTAGCTGTGAATATCCCCGTGCACACACAACACCTTCACCCCTTGTGCTCTCCCCAATGCCTCATCTTGCACCAGGCTTTGGCAGATTGAGGTCTGATTGCAACCTGAATCCGCCAAAGCTTGATATGTAGCCCCTTGTACACTTACCGGTATGCGATACACTCCGGCCCGATCGAGGGCAGCCTCTGGCGCGTCGGGGATCCGCACCACCGCCCCCACTTCCATCGCTGCACACTGTTGCTGCAGGTGGCCCGGTTCCCCGCAGTGCCAGCAGACCGGCCCGGGCCTTCCCTCTGCAGCTGTGTTCTGGGGCTCACTCACCTGAGGGGGGGGAGAGACAGACACAGAAGGGAGAAACGGGAGGGCACCATGGGTGCGGCGGGCCGGCTGGGGTGGAGCCGGCCCCCGCCTCCGCAGTGGGGGAATGGGGAGAGGACGGGACACGGGAGGAGGGGGGGAGAAAGAGAGAGAGAAGAGGAGAGAGAAGCTGATGACGTCCGCTGTCCTGCCGCCGGAACAGCCGCCAGATGATCCTCCACGAGTCCCACGGCCTGATCCAGCGACGCTGGGCGGTGGCACTGGACCCAGTCCACGGTTCCGGCTGGTAAGCGGGCGATGAACTGTTCCAGCGCCACCTGTTGATGATTCCCTCGGCGTCGCAATCTTCGGCCCTCAGCCACCGCCAGCAGGTGTCCCAGAGTTGCTGGCCGAATGCGAACGGGCTGCCGACTTCCTCCATCCGCAGCGCGCGGAAGCGCTGGCGCTGCTGCTCCGGTGTGCACCCCACGCGCTGGAGGACAGCCCGGTGAAGGTCGGCATAGGCCAGCCTGCGGTTGACGGGGAGCTGTAGTGTGGCCAGCTGCGCCTCTCCTGTCAGGAGGGGGAGGAGGCGCGCCGCGCGCTGCTCCATCGGCCACCCCGAGGCTTCGGCGACCTACTCGAACAATGTGATGAACGCCTCGGGGTCATCCTGCGGGCCCATCTTGGTCACGGTGAGGGGAGACGGGCCCGCGGCCGGGGCGCTGGTGGACCCTGCCGCCGCGAGGAGACGCCGGAACGCCTCTCGATCTTCCTGCTGGGCCAGCACCAGGGCTTCGAAGCGGCGCTCCTGCTCCTTTCGGAGCGTGACGAGTGCCTGGTGCTGGCTCTGCTGAGCCGTGGCGAGGGTGTGGACCAAGTCCGCGAACGGGGAGGATTCCATGGGGCTGCTGTGTTGGTGCTCCACCTTAATCCCTGGTTTCAGCACCACTGTAGCGCGTATCGAGTGTGGCTGAAGCACAGAGGACAGCAGGACAATGCTTGGAGGCAGATAAATCTATTTATTTTCACAACTTTTCAGTCTAAATACTTCCATACACACACACTTGTCTGGTCCCGGGTTGCGCTCCCTCTCCTCTCTCTCTGCCTCCTTAAATAGGGAGCGGTTACTGGGAAAACACACACAAACACAGGTTAATTATCCTCAGGTGTCACGATTCTGCCACTCACCTTCCCTGGCTCCACCCTCCTGTCACAGACCGGCGCTTGACCACGCCCCCGCTGCCACAGTTGGGTCTGTAAATTTTGCAACACCTGTTTAACTTGATGTGATGAGTGCAAAATCAATGGGTGAGACAAAACCAGTTTTTCCACATCTAAAACCATGAGAGCACATGCGGCGACAGCCCTTAAACACGCAGGTAAGCCTTGAGCAACAGTGTCTAACATTTTGGATAAAAACGCACAAGGATGCATCCCACCCCCATGCTCCTGGGCCAAAACAGCAGAGGCTGTGCCTTGGTGTTCACAGGCATAGAGATGGAAGGGCTTGTAGTAATCAGGTAAACCCAGGGCCGGGGCGGAACAAAGAGCGCTTTTAAGGGAGTGATAAGCGTCCACCATAGCGTCAGTCCAGGTCAAAGGGTGTTGCAGTGGATCGTGATGAGAGATTGCAGAACGGAGAATCTTGTCATATAAAGAGCAGTCAGGGATCCATTGTCTGCAGTAATTGATAAGACCCAGGAAAGCCATCAGTGCATGTTTAGTTGCAGGGCGCTTTGTGTGTAGAATCACCCGCACCCGATCAGATGACAGCTTACAACAACCTTGTGAAAGTTCAAACCCCAAATACTTAACAGTGTCCATGCAATATTGCAGCTTGGTCCTGGAAACCTTAAAGCCCTTGTGCGCCAGATGTTGGAGCAGGCGTAAGGAAGTGTCTTGGCAGATTTCTGGTGACTCAGCAGATACCAGAAGATCGCCTGCATACTGCAGGACCACAGAGCCCTGGGGGAGGGAGAGGTCACAGAGTGCGTCATGAACTACGGCTGAGAAAACAGCAGGAGAGTCAATAAAACCTTGAGGCAAATGTGTCCAAGTATACGGTCTCCCCCTGTGCGTGAAGGCAAACAAAGGCTGTGTCTGCTCTTCAACAGGAACACTGAAAAAGGCAGAACAGAGATCAATAACAGAAAAACAGCAATGATGAGCAGGAACCTGTGACATTACAGAGGAAACGTCAGGTACAATGGGTGCAACAGGGACAATCAGTTCATTAATCTTACATAAATCCTGCATAAAACGCCAGGTACCATCAGGTTTAGGTACTGGATTGACAGGTGTATTGTACGAGCTGGTACACAGTCTCACCACGCCTTGCTCGAGAAGAGACTGTAGGATGCCATCAATCCCCTGAGCCTTAGCTTTAGAGAGAGGGTATTGTTTAATATAAACAGGAAGCACATGTTTAAGCTTAGCCTCATAAGGCACACAGTGAACCAGGCCAACCTCGTCCTTGTGTTCCGCCCAGAGGGAGGAGGGGAGGGCACTCAAAGGATCTGTAGGAGAAAATATAACAGGGTTTACAGCAGCAGTACAAACAGCAGAGATATTTGGGACAGTCATACATGAAGAGAGATGAGCCAAGGTGGGAGGCAGAAAGTCAGGGGTGCAAATAATCATTCTGGATCCCTGAAATGAAATGGATAAATGTAACAGACTCATTAGATCCCGCCCCAGTAGATTAAAGGGACACTGTGGCATAAACACAAAAGAGTGATGTGTATGAAGTGCTGTGTCGGCGGGACAGGTTACCAATAACAGAGGAGAGGAGAAGGGGAGGAGAAGGGGACCCCATCAATTCCCATAGAGCAAACGGTTTTGTTAGAGAGAGGGCCCTCATGGGGTTTTCCCACAGAGGACATCGTAGCACCAGTGTCAATTAGAAAAGGAAGCACCTGTCCATCTATAGCTAATTCTACAACAGGCAAATCATTGGCTAGATAAGAGTTGAAAGAACAATGTAGCATTATGGGGTCACAGCTCTGTAGGCAGCTCTAAGGTTGATATGGGCCTGTGGGGTGTTGCTGCGCAAAAGGATTTGCCGTAGGGGCAGCCGGTGGTGGCTGCTGAAGATTAGGAGGAGGAAGGGGAAACATATCAGAAGATTGAGGGTTAGGGGGGTGAGGGTGAAACATATGCTGCGAATTGGCTTCATCCGCCTTTTTCTTTCTACACTCATGTTGCCAATGTCCTTCTTTGCCACAATAGTGGCACGCTCCAGAGCATACCCTGCCTTGCGGGCGGATGCTCAAATTCTGATTCTTTTGTCGTCTATTCATGTCTCCACAGGGCTGTGAGTACGATTTTCCACCGGCCACAGAGAGGCAGGCTACCTGCTTACTATCCAAAATACCATCTCCCTCCATAGTTCTAATTCTTTCCCCTAGGGTTTTTATTATCATATTGCTACAGTCACTTAAATTATATTTCAGAACCTTCTGTATGTCAGGATGACAGTTATTCAAAAATGTCGAGATAAAGAGCAGGTTGGCTCGCTGCTGATCTAATTGCATGTTTCCCAGGCAAGTCCACGTCTCGTTAAAACGCGTCAGAAACTTTGAAGTGAGTTCAGCCTTCTCCTGTTTACAATTAGTAACCTGTGAAAGATCACGGTTAGCCTGCTGTCATGAGAGCAGATAACACGTCAATTGTTCTTTTAATTCCTTCATAGCTTTACGGGTATCCTTCCAGTAGAAATTAAACTCATTCTTTGTGGTGGTTTTGCCATCACCTACTTCTATCTTAGTTTTAACCACTTCGTATTCATCATTCTTAGGATCTAGGATCTAGACATGGCACTGCAGCTATTAATGCAGTTTCATCATAACTGTCGCCTAGGACGGCATGAAGGATAAAACGATAATCTGCTCCTACCAGCTGGCAGTGTCGTGACATTTTTACGAGCATGTCTATGAAGTTAAGTGGTTTGTCTAATGAAGGCAACATTTTAATACTATCTTTTAGGTCTGATGCAGAAGGCGGAGTGATTTTTAGCCCTCTGCCCTTCTGAATCCATACACAAGCAGTATTCGCGGGGGGAGGCGGCGGTCTATCTGGTCCCACATCATCATCGTCCTCATCAGAGTTGTCATCTGTATTAGAATCATCAGTCTTGTTTTTTTAGTACCGGCATATTTGAGCTTACAGGGTTTTTTTTACCTGCTTTAGGTTTCTTAGGTTTAGCACCTGTCTCAAGAGATGCAGGTGCGCTGGGAGCGCTATCAGCAGGGCATGAATGATTACTTAAATCCGAATATAGTTTTGGGACCGGTGTGGATGCAGGAACATTATTTGATCCCTCATACAGTGGTGGTAGAGTGGAGGCTATAGGTGGTGTGATAACAGGTGTAACAGTAACAGATGTAGACGAAACGGGTTTTGCCTTATCTTCAGGCTTAGGGCATGGTACTGATTTTTTTTGCTCCTTAGTTTCTTTAATTCCGTGAAAATCATCCATATTGATTTCATTCTGACCCATTCTAAATAGCCTTTAATCATATAATCATAATCCCATTCTGGGTCGCCCAGTCCCTCGTATATTTGTTTATGTACCGAAGCGAGGTATTTTGGTTTAAAAGTGCCTGCATGAGGATGAGTCAGAAGCTGAGGCTGGGATTCAGTCCAGCTGGCCAAATTGTCTAACCATGGACTAGTGTAGAATGCTACACCACAGCGATTCATCCAATCCTGTGGAGTTTCTTCGGGGTCCGGTCTGGGTACCTTAACACAACTTCCCCCCATGGTGACACGAAAGGACCGTCTCGAGATAAATTATTCTGTGGTAACTCACACAGACGCGCGCGCACTAATCATCCCGTGGCAACTCTTCATGGGGATACATAAATCATTCCATGACAACTAACATGGTGATAAATGGGTTTTCGGATACTACCAACCAGGCGGAAGTCCCTTAAAATAAAAGAGATTTCTTACCTGATCAGGAGTATCCCGGACGAGCCCCCAAAACTGTAAGGACAGAGATCCACCATCTCTCCCTCTTGCCCCCCAACAAGAGCGATTACACTTCTCGCAGATAGGTCCCCTCGTACCACCCAGAATTCTGGGGCGATTCGTGAAAAAGACAGGAACCCAGAAATTAGTTTCACCATCTTTTATTCACAGCTTCGCCAAAAGACAAGAGAATACAGCAGAATTTATATGTCTGTGTGTGTGTGTGTGTGTGTGTGTGTGTGTAGGGAGGGGGGAAGAAAGATTACGTGCAAGTGAAAAGACCTTGGTCTGGGCAGGTCAAATTATCTACATCAATAATAAGCAGAATGTTCTGATAGAATGTTCAGACAGATATCAAAGGCCATTTCTTATCAATAATAAGCAGAATGTTACACAAGATTAAACACAAAATATTTGCACATGTCAGTCTTGGTTAAACTGAGATCAAGAATAAATCCTTACAATTATTATTAAGAATAAAAACTTACAATTAAGAATAAATCCTTACAGTGGAGCACCACAAATTGCTACCTGGTCTGTGGGAAACACTGAACTAATACAATGTTTACGAATAATATCACCCAGAGGTAACATATATAGAGAAAAAAAAGCAGTGGACCCAAGACAGAACCTTGTGGAACACCAAACTTTACCTCAGTACGTCTAGAAATATCACCATTTATGTCAACATACTGATAACAATCAATTAAATAAGAGCTGAGCCAGGAGAGGGCCGTTCCCTTAACTCCCACAATGTTTTCTAGTCTATCCAGAAGAATGGAATGATCAATGGTATCAAATGCTGCACTAAGGTCAAGCAACACAAGCAGCGAGACAGCCCTGATCAGACGCCAACAGTAGGTCATTTACTACTTTAACCAAAGCTGTTTCTGTGCTGTGATTAGGTCTAAATCCTGACTGATACATTTCATGGATGTTATTCCTATGTAAATATGAGCATAACTGCTGTGCCACAGCTTTTTCAAGGATCTTGGAGATAAAGGGGAGTGTGGCAGCGGGGGCGTGGTCTAGCATCGGTCTGTGACAGGAGGGTGGAGTCGGGGAAGTTAAGTGGCAGAATCACTACACCTGTTGTTAATTGATGTGTTTGTGTGTCTTCCCAGTGACCGCGCCCTTCTTAAGGAGAGAGAATGAGAGCAGAGGGACTCTCTCCACAACCAGACAGCTGATGTGTGTGCATGTGTCTGAGTGTGTGTTTGCAACTGAAAAGTGCAAATAAAAGAGAGTTTTGTTAAAACAGTTCTGTCCTGCCGTCCTTCTGTGCTCCACCCACCTACATGGACTGCTACAGTGGTGCCGAAACCCGGGACTCGAGCACAGAAGACAACAGCCCCATGGAGTCCTCCACCTTCACTGACCTGATCCATGCCCTCGCCACGGCCCAACAGAGCCAGCACCAGGCGCTGCTCGCCCTCCGAAAGGAGCAAGAACAACGGTTCGAGGCCCTGGTGCTGGCGCAACAGGAAGATCGTCGGGCGTTCCGGCACCTCCTTGCGTCGGCGGTGTCCACCATCTCCACCGCCGCGGGCCCTTCCCCCCTCAACCTCATGAAGATGGGCCAGCAGGACGACCCCGAGGCATTCTTCACGCTCTTTGAGCAGGTAGCAGAGACCTCGGGGTGGCCGGTGGAACAGCGCGCGGCGCGCCTCCTCCCCCTGCTGCTAACGGGAGAGGCACAGCTGGCCGCGCTACAGCTCCCCGCTGACCGCCGGCTGGCCTACGCGGACCTTCGCCAGGCCATCCTCCAGCGGGTGGGACGCACCCCAGAGCAACAACATCAGCGTTTCCACGCTCTGCACTTGGAGGAAGTCGGCCGGCCATTCGCGTTTGGCCAGCAACTCCAGGACGCCTGCTGGCAGTGGTTGAGGGCCGACAGCTGCGACGCCGAGGGACTCATCGACCAGGTGGTACTGGAACAGTTCGTCGCACGTCTACCAGCGGGAACCACAGAGTGGGTCCAGTGCCACTGCCCGGCATCGCTGGATCAGGCAATCGAGCTGGCGGAGGATCATCTGGCGGCTGTCCCGATGGCAGGACAGCAGACGACCTCTTCTCTTCTCTCCTCTCTCTCTCTCTCCCCTCCTCCTGTGTCTTCTCCTCGCCCCATTCCTCCACCGCGGAGACGGGGGCCGGTGCCACCTCAGCCGGCCCGCCGCACCCGTGGTGCCCTTCCGTGTCTCCCTTCTGTGTCTGTCTCTCCCCCCCCTCAGGTGAGTGAGCCCCAGAGCACTAGTGCAGAGAGGAAGCCCGGGCCGGTTTGCTGGCGCTGCGGGGAACCGGGCCACCTCCAACAGCAGTGCTCGATAATGGAGGTGGGCGCAGTGGTTCGGATCCCCAACACGCCAGGAGCCGCCCTCAATCGGGCCTGAGCGTATCGCATACCGGTGAGTATCCAAGGGGATACATATCAGGCGTTGGTGGATTCTGGCTGTAATCAGACCTCAATCCACCAAAACCTGGTGCAAGACGAGCCATTGGGGGGAGCACAATTGGTGAAGGTGTTGAGTGTGCACAGGGATGTTCACAACTACCCTTTAGTGTCGGTCCACATTATTTTCAGAGGGGAAAAATTTATAGTGAAGGCGGCGGTTAATCCTCACCTTACCCACTCTTTAATTTTGGGGACTGATTGGCCGGGATTTCGGGGTTTAATGACACACTTAGTCACGAGTGGGTCCTGCCATTTGACAGGGGGAGGTCCCGGTGTCACTTTGGCGGGAGCAGCTGTCACAGAGCCGTCTACATCATCTCCGCGCCAGAGTGAGGAGCCGCCGGCTCCTCCTCTCTGTATTGGGGAATCCCTCGCGGATTTCCCATTAGAGCAATCGTGAGACGAGACTCTGTGGCATGCTTTTGACCAAGTGAGAGTAATCGATGGTCAAACGGTCCAGCCAAACACCACCCCATCCTTCCCCTACTTCGTGATTATGAAGGATTATACCAAGTGACGCAGGACACTGAAACTAAAGAGCGAGTCACGCAGCTTTTAATTCTGAAGAGCCGCCGGGAACTGGTATTCCAGGCGTCTCACTTTAATCCCATGGCTGGACACTTAGGGCAGGATAAAACACTAGCCCGAATAATGGCCCGATTCTATTGGCCGGGGATTCGTGGTGATGTCCGTAGATGGTGTACGGCATGCCACGAATGCCAGTTAGTAAATCCAGCGGCCATTCCAAAAGCGCCTTTGCGCCCTCTACCATTAATCGAGACCCCGTTCGAAAGAATTGGAATGGATCTCGTCGGGCCATTAGATCGGTCAACATGAGGGTACCGCTTTATATTAGTTCTGATGGACTATGCAACGTGATACCCGGAAGCAGTGCCTCTTCGCAATATCTCAGCATGCAGTATTGCAGAGGTGCTCTTCCGCGTCATCTCCCGAGTCGGAATCCTGAAAGAGATTCTGACTGATCAAGGCACCTCATTTATGTCACGAACACTGAATGAACTGTATGGGTTATTAGGTATTAAGCTGATCCGCACCAGCGTGTATCACCCACAAACGGACGGCTTAGTGGAATGGTTTAATCGCACCCTTAAAAACATAATTAAGAAATTTGTAAGTGAGGACTCGCGTAACTGGGATAAATGGCTCGAACCCTTGCTCTTTGCAGTGCAAGAGGCCCCCCAAGCCTCCACGGGGTTCTCCCCATTTGAATTATTATATGGGCATAAGCCGCGCGGCATTTTAGACGTGCTGTGAGAAAATTGGGAGGAGGGACCTTCACCAGGCAAAAATGAAATTCAGTACATTATTGACCTGCACGCAAAACTCCACACACTCACACAACGAACCCAGGAGAATTTGCGGCAGGCCCAAGAATGGCAAACCCGCCTGTACGACAAGGGTACGCGCCTTAGAGAGTTTGCACCGGGAGAGAAAGTACTCGTACTGTTGCCCACATCGAGCTCTAAATTAGTTGCCAAGTGGCAAGGACCCTTTGAGGTCACACGGCGAGTCAGGGACGTCGCCTATGAGGTGAAGTGAACAGACAGGGGTGGGGCGCTACAGATTTACCACCTCAATCTACTCAAACTCTGGAACGAGGAGGTCCCCGTGGCATTGGTGTCGGTGGTTCCGGAGAAGGCGGAGCTGGGGCCGGAGGTTCAAAAAGGAACATTAGCATCACGTCCCTCTCCGGTCCCCTGTGGAGACCACCTCTCCCCGACCCAACTCGCGGAGGTTGCTCAGTTGCAGACCGAGTTTTCGGACATGTTCTCACCCCTGCCCGGCCGCACTAACCTCATAGAGAACCACAGGTTACCCGAACACAAGAAAAAGGTGGTTCGGGAAGAACTCGAGGCCATGCTCGAAATGGGCATCGTCGAGGAGTCCCACAGTGACTGGAGCAGCCCGGTGGTCTTGGTACCCAAGGCCGACGGGTCGGTCCGGTTCTGTGTGGACTATAGAAAAGTCAACGCGGTGTCTAAATTCGATGCATACCCAATGCCTTGTATTGATGAGTTGCTCGATCAGCTTGGCACGGCTCGTTTTTACTCGATACTGGATTTAACAAAGGGTTATTGGCAGATCCCCTTGACTCCATTATCCTGTGAAAAAATGGCCTTTTCCACACCGTTCGGCTTACACCAATTCGTCACCCTTCCTTTTGGGCTGTTTGGGGCGCCTGCTACGTTTCAGCGGCTGATGGACAGGGTCCTCCGCCTCCACACCACCTATGCGGCCGCGTACTTAGACGATATCATTATTTATAGTAATGACTGGCCGCGGCACCTACAACACCTGAGGGCCGTCCTTAGGTCACTGAGGCAGGCGGGTCTCATGGCCAACCCAAAGAAGTGTGCAATTGGGCGGGTGGAAGTACGGTATCTGGGCTTCCACTTGGGCAACGGGCAGGTGCGTCCCCAAATTAACAAGACTGCAGTTATTGCGGCCTGCCCGAGGCCCAAGATGAAAAAGGGGCTGAGACAGTTCCTGGGACTGGCTGGCTATTATCGTAGGTTTATACCTAATTATTCGGACGTCACCAGACCACTGACTGATCTGACTAAAAAGGGGGCACCAGATCCGGTCCAGTGGACGGAGCAATGCCAGCGGGCTTTTTCTAAGGTTAAGGCTGCACTGTGTGGGGGGCCACTTTTACACTCCCCTGACTTTTCTCTCCCCTTTATGTTGCAGACGGATGCGTCGGACAGAGGGCTGGGGGCCGTTTTGTCCCAGCAGGTGGAGGGGGAGGATCGCCCCGTCTTGTACATTAGTCGCAAGCTGTCGGTGCATGAGGGGCGCTACAGTACCATCGAGAAGGAGTGCCTGGCGATCAAGTGGGCGGTCCTTGCCCTCCGGTACTACCTGCTGGGACGCCCTTTCACCCTCTGTTCGGACCATGCGCCCCTCCAGTGGCTCCACCGCATGAAGGATGGCAATGCGCGGATCACCCGTTGGTATCTGGCACTCCAACCCTTTAACTTCAAGGTGATCTGCAGGCTGGGGGCACAGATGGTCGTGGCGGACTTCCTCTCCCGTCAAGGGGGGGGGAGTCGGCTGCAGGCCGGATGGCTGCCCGGCCTGAGTTGGATGGTGGGGGTATGTGGCAGCAGGGGCGTGGTCTAGCATCGGTCTGTGACAGGAGGGTGGAGTCGGGGAAGTTAAGTGGCAGAATCACTACACCTGTTGTTAATTGATGTGTTTGTGTGTCTTCCCAGTGACCGCGCCCTTCTTAAGGAGAGAGAGTGAGAGCAGAGGGACTCTCTCCACAACCAGACGGCTGATGTGTGTGTCTGAGTGTGTGTTTGCAACTGAAAAGTGCAAATAAAAGAGAGTTTTGTTAAAACAGTTCTGTCCTGCCGTCCTTCTGTGCTCCACCCACCTACATGGACTGCTACAGGGAGGTTTGATATTGGCCTATAATTGGACAGCTGACAGGGATCAAGGTCAGGTTTTTTTAATCAGGGGTTTGATAACTGCTAGTTTAAAGGATTTGGGTACATAGCCAATCATGAGAGAAGAATTTATTATTTTTAGAAGCGGTTCAATTACTTCAGGTATTATCTGTTTGAATAGACGTGTAGGTAAGGGATCGAGTACGCAATTTGAGGCTTTTGATACCGAAATTAATGAAAGTAATTCAGTTTCTTTAAGGGGAGTAAAACATTCTAATTGATGATCTGATAGAGTTACAGTGGTGCTTGAAAGTTTGTGAACCCTTTAGAATTTTCTATATTTCTGCATAAATATGACCTAAAACAGCATCAGATTTTCACATAAGTCCTAAAAGTAGATAAAGAGAACCCCGTTAAACAAATAAGACAAAAATATTATACTTGGTCATTTATTTATTCAGGAAAATGATCCAATATTACACATCTTTGAGTGGCAAAAGTATGTGAACCTCTAGGATTAGCAGTTAATTTAAAGGTGAAATTAGAGTCAGGTGTTTTCAATTAATAGGATGACAATCAGGTGTGAGTGGGCATCCTGTTTTATTTAAAGAACAGGGATTTATCAAAGTCTGATCTTCACAACACATGTTTGTGGAAGTGTATCATGGCACAAACAAAGGAGATTTCTGAGGACATCAGAAAAAGCATTGTTGATGCTCATCAGGCTAGAAAAGGTTACGAAACCATCTCTAAAGAGTTTGGACTCCACCAATCCACAGTCAGACAGATTGTGTACAAATGGAGGAAATTCAAGACCATTGTTACCCTCCCCAGGAGTGGTCGACCAACAAAGATCACTCCAAGAGCAAGGTGTGTAATAGTCAGCGAGGTCACAAAGGACCCCAGGGTAACTTCTAAGCAACTGAAGGCCTCTCTCACATTGGCTAATGTTAATGTTCATGAGTCCACCATCAGGAGAACACTGAACAACAATGGTGTGCATGGCAGGGTTGCAAGGAGAAAGCCACTGCTCCCCAAAAAGAACATTGCTGCTCATCTACAGTTTACTAAAGATCATGTGGACAAGCCAGAAGGCTATTAGAAAAATGTTTTGTGGATGGATGAGCCCAAAATAGAACTTTTTGGTTTAAATGAGAAGCGTTAAGTTTAGAGAAAGGAAAACACTGCATTCCAGAATAAGAACCTTATCCCGTCTGTGAACCATGGTGGTGGTAGTATCATGGTTTGGGCCTGTTTTGCTGCATCTGGGCCAGGATGGCTTGCCATCATTGATGGAACAATGAATTGTGAATTATACCACCGAATTCTAAAGGAAAATGTTAGGACATCTGTCCATGAACTGAATCTCAAGAGAAGGTGTGTCATGCAGCAAGACAATGACCCTAAGCACACAAATCATTCTACCAAAGAATGGTTAAAGAAGAATAAAGTTAATGTTTTGGGATGGCCAAGTCAAAGTCCTGACCTTAATCCAATGGAAATGTTGTCAAAGGACCTGAAGCGAGCAATTCATGTGAGGAAATCCACCAACATCCCAGAGTTGAAGCTGTTCTGTATGGAGGAATGGGCTAAAATTCCTCCAAACCAGTGTGCAGGACTGATCAACAGTTACCAGAAACGTTTAGTTGCAGTTATTGCTGCACAAGGGGGTCACAGCAGATACTGAAAGCAAAGGTTCACATACAATGATGTTTTAGGTCATATGTATGCAGAAATATAGAAAATTCTAAAGGGTTCACAAACTTTCAAGCACCACTGTATATGGTTAACTACAAGGTCACTTTCATTGTCTGACCTTAAATTAGTAGTTTGAATTTTTTGTCGGATATTCTCAATTCTGTCATTAAAAAAATTCATGAAATTGTTACTATTATATACTGCAGGTGTGCATGTGTCTATAGTGGACTTATTCCTGGTTAATTTTGCTACAGTATTAAATAGGAATCTAGGATTATTTTTGTGATCTTCTATTAGGGAGGAGAGATATGTTGATCTTGCAGCACTAAGAGCTTTTCTGTACTTCAGGAAGCTCTCCTTCCATGCTAATTTGAACACTACCAATTTTGTTTGACGCCATTTACATTCCAATTTTCGAGTGGTCCGTTTTAATGTGCAAGTGTCATCATTATACCAGGGTGCTAATTTTTTGTCTCTGACCATTTTCCTTTTAAGAGGTGCTACATTATCTAAAGTATGGCGGAATGTTGACTCTAAGCATTCAGTTGCCTGATCAAGTTCTGCAGGGGCTGACAGTGATCCAATCAAAGTTGATAACTCTAGGAGATCATTTATAAAGCTCTGTGCAGTAGTTGACGTGAATGTACGTTTCATACAGTAGCGAGGATAGGTGCATATATTATTACTCAGACATAGTTTGAATGAGATGAGATAATGATCTGAGATAACTTCAGACTGTGGAAGTATGACTATATTGTCTATGTTTAACCTGAATGTTAGTATTAGATCGAGGGTGTGACCACCATTATGGGTCGGTCCTATGACATTCTGATTAATCCCTACTGAATCTAAAATGGACACAAACACTGTTTTTAAAGGGTCTTCTGGGTTATCGAAGTGAATATTAAAATCTCCAACAACTAAAGCTTTGTCTAAGGAAATAACCAGATCTGAGATAAATCTGCAAATTCAGAAAGAAACTCAGAATATGGCTGTAGAATATTATTGCTGTAAATAATAAGCAATGGAATTAACTGGGTAGACTTATTTTTCGAGGCTACATACATTCTATGAGTATGAAGAACTTCAAATGTGTTAAATTTATAACCAGGTTTTTGTGTTACACCTAGATAATCATTATAAATAACCGCAATGCCTCCTCCTCTGCCAGTTTGACGAGGCTGGTGTATATAACTGTATCCAGGAGGACTCGCTTCATTTAATGCTATATATTCATTTGGCTTAATCCATGTTTCAGTTAAACAAAGTACATTAAACTCCTGATCAGTAATGAGTTCATTAACCATTAGCGCTTTAGATGTAAGAGATCTAATATTTAATAGCCCCACCTCTAGATCAAAGGTGCTAGCAGCAGCTGTACAGTCAGTATGATCTAATTTTATATTGATTAGGTTACTGGAGCAAACTCTCTGAAAATTTCTACCTTTTTGTTTAGCCCGGGGAACAGACACAGTCTCAATGTAGTGGACCCTGAGTGACGACTCTGTGCAGCTAGCAGACAGTCAGTTTAGCCTGTTCATCTGCTCCCTGGCCTTGGCTCTGGATTGTCAGGAATTAACTAGGCCTGTCCTGAGACTATGACCTATGCTGCAAGAAATGAGAGCAGCACCTTCCCGAGTGGGATGGATACCATCCCGCCCTAACAGGCCAGCAGTGCCCTCAAAATTAGTCCAATTATCTATAAAGCCCCCACTGTTTACAGAGCACCACCTGGACAGCCAGCAGTTCAGCGACCATAACCTGCTGTAAGCTACATCGCCACGCCGCATTGGGATGGGGCCAGAGCATACTGCAGCATCGGACATCGCCTTCGCTAATTTAAACACCTCTACAAAGTTACTCTTAGTAACATCAGACTGACGAAGGTGTATATCATTAGCTCCTGCATGGATAACTATCTTTGAGAACCTGTGCTTGCCTAGGACCCTAAGATTACCTGCTATGTCTGGCACCCTGGCTCCCGGTATACACCTGACTAAAGCTGCTGGTGCCCCTAAAGGCTGAGCTGATTTCACATGCCGTATGATATAGTCCCCTATAACCAGAGCTCTTTCAGGTTTCTCAGTGGGTGCATCACTAAGGAGAGCAAACCTGTTCAACACGTGATGCGGAGAGGAGTGGTGCTCCCATGGGCGAGCCTCAGCGGTAGCTTTGGCTCTACGCTTATGTCGCCAAGTCGTCACCCTTTCGCCCCGCTGTAAGGGCTCTAATTCCGGAGTTGGGGGATTACTAACTCCACCTAGGGCATCCAGACTTTCCCCTACAGAAACTACACTATTCTCATGCTCACTAACCTTCTCTAAAGCCTGGACACGCGCTTCTAGCACTGTAATCTTCTCTGTCAGAGAGCTAACTAATCTGCACTTATCACTAATAAAGCTATCGCTAGCAATGGAGGAAGAATGACTAAACATCCTGCACTCAGCACACTGAACAGGCTGAAGGTGTGCCATGATGAAAAGATTCACGTACCTTAATCGAAGATCTGTTGATATTAAAGCAGATCCAATGTAGATGGCCTCCACTTGTGGTCTTTACACAGGAGGAGAGAAAAAGAAAGCTTTCGATCTCGGTGTTCTTCCTAAAAAAGAGAGAGAAAAAAGATGGAAAAAGGAAAGCGACAGTACAATAAAAATGAAGAGGATACTGGAAAATTATTTGTTAAAAAAAGATTAGTAATTAACGCCAGCGCTCGCGGGAAAAAAGGACTCGGCGCAAACAACTCAGGAACCAGGAAGTGCGTAGCAGAGAATGCACAAAACGGTGTGCAGAGGGTAACGGTATTCATTCCGTAACACCAGAGGTGGAAAGTAACGAATTACATTACTCGCGTTACTGTACTTGAGTATCTTTTTTGTGTACTTATACTTTTTCAAGTAATTTTTAAAGAGTGTACTTTTACTTTTACTTAAGTATGTTTTCTTTTAAGTAGTGTACTTCGGTACATTTTACATCACAACCGTTACTGAGTAAAAAAATAAATAAATAAAAAATAAATAAAAAAAGGCTAAAATGGAGAAGGGGAAATGCATTCTGGAAATGAATCACGGGAAGGACAGTTGTTGCGCGCGCGAGTCTCACACAGACGATGGCGGACATGCACTGGCACTTTAAGGGGGGGGGCTTCGGGGGGCTCAAGCCCCTGGGCCACAGCCAATCAGGGGCCTTGTAATATTAATAAAATAATAAACTGTCGGAATCGTGGGCCTACATTAATGTACGGATAGAAATAAGGTTAGAAATAAATGAGCGCACAGTAGCCTACTGTAAGAGACATGGTGGATGTGGTTCGCGAAACAAACACCCACAACTGTACCAGAATAAAATGTAACAAAATGTAACGTCACGCACGAAAGCGCGCCAAAGACTGCAGACTACAGAGACACAAATTTAGAGGCTTTGAAAGATGAAGCGTTCACATGTTAGCGGGGCACATAAAAGGAAAAAAAGAGAGATGCAGGTAATGATAGAATCGTTGCCTAAAGTCACAGACTTTTTTAAGGTAAGGATCACCAATCTGTTCAGAATATCAGCTACTTATCAGTTATCAGCCTACCAGCAGCTAGGCTATGTGCAGCTAGGCTAGATATGCTATGATCTGTCCAACAGTAAAATAAATCAGTTGTGATTTGAATATGTGTTGTGTGATTTGAGTTATAATCCTGTTAGTATAATAGCATATTTCGATGGGGATAATAAAATGTCTAAAACGGCATCTACTGAAGAAATTGATGAAAAGATTGTAGCCTATAATTTTCACAGTTCGGGCAGCAGACAGAGTAAGCATACTGAGGGGAATAGCAATACAAAGCTAGCGCATATCCACATTTCTCACTAGCTGTGTTGGGTGTGTTGTTAACTCGTGTGGATTTAAGTGAAATACTTGAGAAGTTCTGTGGTCAAGACAACGTTTCAAGGTAAGGACACTTGATTATTAATGTTTGCCCACCGTGGCTTGTTGTTGACGAAAGGCCCACACAATTTTGCCTTATGCAGCTACTGCTAGCGTCATGCTTTGAACTAGGTTAAGCTCATTTGCGCTAAAGGATGGGTTTATTGAAGGACTTTGATGTAGCTAGTTTCTTTTTAAAAAATTGTATGCTCAAAACAGTATGCCTGTGCTCATCATGTTTAACTTTTTTCTTGATGGAGTGCATGAAATATTGTTGAGTGGTATTTCGATGCAGTCATGTCAAAAAGGCAGTTGAATGCACGGTCTTATTCAAGGAGAAGGAAGACTTGCATGATGCTTGAACATAGATCGGTAAAATAGACCCTAGTAGGACTTGGTTTCGTGTATTTCGGTCTGTAGAGTTATGAGTTTGGCCGCTGTCCATGGTGTTTACGTTTCATGTGGCCGCCGAGCCAAGTACCTTCAGCATCATCATCATGCTCCCCTGTTAAAAGTTAAACTCTCTAGGGGTGCTTCTGCTGTAGCAGTTGCAGCAGTTGCTCAAAGTTTGATTTGTCCATCATCATACGTCTTATCTGTTGGGTGTCTATGCCCAGCAGATTTTCCCATTTTGTCCATTTGTAACCATTTTTGTCAAACAGGAGCTGCTTTTGCACTTGGTTATTGCCCATCCGGCAAACGTGAGCAATATATTTTAGTTGTTGTACGTAGCAGGATAGTTTTATATCCTGGGTTCCTGTCAGTTTCCGGAGGTCAGCATTGGACATCTTGTAGCTCCAGTCTATATCTTCATTTGTAGTGTTCTTTTGGTCAGGGGCATTCTTTCGTTTATATCCACCTTTAATCATTTTCCTTAGGAAGCCGTGCCACACTACCTCAATTTTGTGAATTTCATTGGATGATAGTTGCCATGCCTGTGTGCTGTACAGGAGGCGAGATCGAACGCATGCCACTAGGAACTTTATACGGGTTTTTAGTAGTCTTCGGTGGTCAGTTAGAACGTGTTTCAGTTCATTCCATTTCATGAATGCAGCACTTATCCTAGCATGCAGGAAGTGTGAGGATTCATCACAGTTGCTGACATTATAACCAAGATATTTAAAGGTGCGGACGTTTTTAATATTAGTGCCGCCAAGGGAAATGATACTTGGTTTACATTTGATATCCTCATTGACGTTAAAAGCCATTGTTTCTGTTTTGACATATGATCTTTGTAAACCAAAGCGGGTGTAGGTCTTATCATACAACTGAAGAATATTCTGAAGCTCCTCAATGGATCCAGCGAGTATGGCCTGATCATCTGCGTATAGAATCTCTGTTATGCAACCCTCTCCTGATGCTTGTGCTTTTGTACGCATTTCTCTTGTGGATACCTCATTTGGAATGCAATATCTGAACTTGAAGCCTGTATCTGGGTACAGTTTTGATATCTCATGCTGTGCAATCCTGACAACAAAGTCCATATAGATATTAAAAACTGATGGCGATTCTAGGGCACCTTGTCTTGCAGTGAATGTTTGTTTTCATGCCGCTGAGCTATTTTTATGTATTTTTTAAAAGGACTTGTCTATAGGTGTGTGTGTTTTATGTTTACAACACATAGGTCTACATTAGCGCACGCGCGCTTGTGTGGTTATCTCTGGCCATGCCTCTGCGTGAAAGTTACGCAGTATCACTGTCCTGTCCGTGGTAATAATCAGAACCGGCTCTGTAATGATAATGCACGCGTTCTTCTCTCCCTCTGTGGTCAGATGTGTTGAGCGATGTGAGCGTGGGCCTTGCGCAGCTACACTGAGCCAAACGTAACCTATTGTAGGCTTCTAGGCTAATTACGCGCTTACACTATAAATGCTTGACACGTATTGCAAATAAAATAAGAGTGTTTTCCTGGCCAACGGTAAGGGTAGGGTTGACAGGTAGCCTATGAGGGGCCTAGCCCCTGGGCCACGGGTGTTGATAAAGCGCCCCTGCGGACATGGAGGAGACCGAGGAACCTGTGGTGGACGACCCTGCAGAAAACACAATTTCTTTCAGTAATGAAGTGCACCCCTGGCCCTACATACGTGATCACTTCAGCTTTGTAGAGAAAAGGGGTGACAGTTTCATTATGCAATGCAGATTATGTGTGCCCAAGAAGACAACCATTGCGGCATACAAAAATTCGACGTCTAATCTGCGCAAGCATGTTGAGGTAAGTATTGTCATTGGCATCATAATCACAGGCGTAGATAGAGGGTGGGATGGGTGGGATTCGTCCCACCCAGATTTAAATTCACCTCGTTCGGTCCCCCCCACTTATAGGGAGGAAAAAACGTCTATGCTGTCTTTCTTTGCATAAGGCAAACCTCACGGAAAAATCAAAAGACTAATTACCATTTGGTTTATTGAGGTGCACAGCAGTATATACATAGTTGCAACAACTCACATAAAACAAAACAAAGACTGATATTCGGTTGGTTGAGCTGCGCAGACTGCACAGGTTGCGGGCTTGAGCTTGGTTGCTATGGTTACCCACAA
This sequence comes from Neoarius graeffei, assembly GCF_027579695.1. Classification (NCBI taxonomy): domain Eukaryota; kingdom Metazoa; phylum Chordata; class Actinopteri; order Siluriformes; family Ariidae; genus Neoarius; species Neoarius graeffei. Next base: position 72,304,570 of record NC_083583.1, read on the forward strand.
CAAGTTTGACAGGCATATCGGGGTTGGTTTGCTGGCAGCTTTGTCCCCCCCAGTTTTTTGTCCCCCCCAGTTCAAAAAATGTATCTGCGCCCCTGATCATAATGTTTCCTTTCCATAGTAAAACTGACAATAGGCTGGTTATATTCCAAAAATAGTGGATGGCATTGCTAATGTTGAAGTAGCAACCTGTTGGTACTGTAACATAATGGTAACTAGTCTGTTATTCGGTTGGCTAATCATGCAAGCAAGTTAGCTCGCCAACCTGACGTGATCAGTCCTCCTACCATTCTACATCCAACAGGCCAGAAAGGAATACTAAGCAAAACAAATAATGTTTGAATTGAATTGTTCAATAACACACAGTGCACACAGGCAAGCTACGAGATTTCGGTGCAACATTTCACTTTCATATTTCGTGTACAATGCTTTGTGTGTGGTCAGGGCGATGTAAACGACATGACTGTGTGTATTGACCTTTTTTGTTTGTCTCAGTTTTAATGCAGCATTATCCTAAGCATTCAATTTGATACACTTCCTTTAAATAAAACATCTGGGTTGAGATGTACATATATCCTTGTTTCCTCTTCTTTTTCATTTTTGCACAGCACAATGGAGGCAGAAAACACCCATTGTTAAAAGTAACGTTTTACTTTTAATCAAAGTACATTTTAAATTATCTACTTTTTACTTTTACTTGAGTAGATTTTTTGTCTGGTAACTTTACTTGTACTTAAGTAAAATTTCATCAGAGTAACAGTACTTGTACTTGAGTATAATATTTTAGTACTCTTTCCACCTCTGCGTAACACCCCCACCACCAAATACCAACATCTAATGTTGACTGTTAATAGTGAATTACTGTCATGGAAGTCTGAACCTCAAAAGTAGCCAAAAGCATACTTACACGAAAGAACTTACAATACTGTGCAAAAGTCTTAGGCACATGTAAAGAAATGCTGTTGACCAAAAATGGCTTAAAAATAATGAAATGAAATGTTTCAACATAAAAAAACTATTAACAGCAGTAAGCCATAATAAATGCAGGGATCCCAGCAGTAATTGAAAAAAATAGAGGAATGTAAGAAACTATCACCGGGCGGCACGGTGGTGTAGGCTAGTGGTTAGTGCTGTCACCTCACAGCAAGAAGGTCCTGGGTTCAAGCCCCGTGGCCGGCGAGGGCCTTTCTGTGTGGAGTTTGCATGTTCTCCCCGTGTCCGCATGGGTTTCCTCCGGGTGCTCCGGTTTCCCCCACAGTCCAAAGACATGCAGGTTAGGCTAACTGGTGACTCTAAATTGACCGTAGGTGTGAATGTGAGTGTGAATGGTTGTCTGTATCTATGTGTCAGCCCTGTGATGACCTGACGACTTGTTCAGGGTGTACCCCGCCTTTCACCTGTAGTCAGCTGGGATAGGCTCCAGCTTGCCTGCGACCCTGTAGAAGGATAAAGCGGCTAGAGATAATGAGATGAGATGAGAAGAAACTATCAGCAGGGGTCAAGGGGGCTGCCTGAAGCTGTTGAGATTTTAACATTTAAAGATGCCATAGAACACATTTTTTACATAGATTTAACATAGAAAAGCAACAGAATTTAACCATAATGTGTATCTATTTGATGCCATATTTTGTAATCAATGACATAAGTGGCAAAAAAAAATTATAAAAATTAGACAAAAATGTAGCTTTGAAGTAGTCTGGTTAACACCAGACCATATCACAAGTGAAATATGGTCTGGAATCCGCCTATTGAATTGCTCGTAGGGGAGGTGTGGTTTATGATTGTCAATGGCCGTTTATTGGACATTGCGAATGTCTATCATTTGGCGTATACGTAGCCCATGGCCAATCATGGCAGTTGTACCCGGTGACGTAGTTAGAGCAACGAAGAAGATGAAGAGGCAAAGAAGAGAAGGAAAGAGAAAGAGAAGGCAAAACAAAAATAGGAAAACAATGGCACCGAACTTATTTCACTTGTGATATGGTCTGGTGTTAACCAGACTAATTCAGAACAGTGTCTAAAGCTTGATCAAAAGTTTGGTTCGTATCGCTCGCCGCCATGTTAAATGTGATCCGTAAACAGTCCCAAATAAACTACAAGCTTCCGTTTGTCGAGTAGTAAGCGTCACCGTCTTTCCACCCCTCCCCACTCTCTGATTGGCTCCCTAACTCAGGTGAGCCTTTAGACCATAGTTTCCATGCTGTCTTTTCAGATCGGAACGATTGTGCAAAGCAGCATGGGATTTCCCAGGCTAGCTTTGAAGAATATACTTGCCTAAATATTCCACTGATTGTTATAACAATAGTATCCATAGTTCATCTCATTTGTTTATTTTTTTTGTTTCAAGTTAATGTCAAAACTAGTCTAATATAAGCCACATTCATTTTTCAAAAATCATGAATATGAGCAGAAATCAATGATTCAGTAATATTAGATATATACATATGTACAGCAAATACTGGAGATATTTGATTTAAACCTCTCTCTTTTTGAAAGGTTTCACTGCAAAGAAATTTAATGCTCTTTTCTGGGGTGCATTCTGTCTTTCCTCCAGTTTTCTCTGCTTTTGTTTCTCTGATCTTTCCTTCTGCTTTTCTGATGTTCCTGCAGTGCTCTGAATTAAGTTCAACGCATTAGAAACAAAAGCACGAACGGAGTTAAAACATGTTTTCTAGCAAATGGGCGCAGGCATATTGTTTTCTTGTTCTATCGCATACAGTCTCGCGGTCAGTGTTGCCAGATACTCCTGACGTTTTCCAGCCCAAAATATGTTCAAAACCCGCCAAAATGCACTTGAAACCCCCCAACTGGGCGGGGAACCGCACAATCTGGCAACACTGCTCACGGTATTTACATCAATTTAACTTCCGAGTGTTCCCGAATGTCAACGAGAACAAACGAAGCCGACGAAAACATCGCTAAACAAGCAAACCAAATCAGAACGTATTCTGCTGGTCATTTTACTTAAACATATTTTTAATGGATATACAAGAGATTAAAAAAAACAAAAACAAAACACTTTCACTAGAAAATAGCGGAATTCTGCTAAATAGCGGACATCTGGGATCCCTGTAAATGAAACAAAGTAAATATTTGGTGTGAGACAATCCTTTCCTTAAAAAAAAACCCAGTAGTCTCAGGTACAATTAGTGCAGTTTTATAAGGAAATGAGCTATAGGTTTTACTGAGCATCTTGCAGAATCAGCCACAGTTCTTCTGGTCACTTTGACTGACATACTTCTTAATTTTGCAGCAAAACCCAGTATCCTTCATTATATTTTCTTTTTTAATCCGAAAAGTGGTCTCTTATGCTGCTCAGATACAAACATTTTTTTTCCTGTAACATTTAGGCTACATCCACACGACAACGGCAACGAGATGTTATTTAAAAAAATATTGCATCCAAATGGGCAACGATCAGTAAAATATCAGGTCCATATGGCAACGCAACGCTTGCTGAAAACGATGCAATACACATGCCACACCTCTAGGGGCGCTGTAAGACGGTCCCGTCGGAGACACCAGAACAATAGAAGAAGTAAGGACGCATGCGCATAAACTATTATGCGCGAGACTTCATATTAGCCACAAAGTCAGGAAAATCTGTTCGTAAAATTACGTTATAATGACCAAATACAATGAAAAGTATTTTTCCAGTCTCACCTGTGAAAGCTAATCCCATGTGATCTCATTTGGACGGTAAAACTGTTGGTACAGTTAAACACAGCACATGAATGAGGCATCTTTATTCTCCGCTTTGACCTATCCAATATGGCGGCGAGGATGACGTATGATTCTACGCAGAAGGCGGCGTCTTTAATGGTCCGGAATAAATTGAATGCTACACGTTGATGGATTAATTTGTTGTTCTATGCCCTTTTTGAGGAATGTATTGTAGGACTTAAACCAACATCTGAAGAGGTGAGATCGCTCCTTTTTTTCCCTATTTTTGCTGGTGGGATTGACTCTGCTCTAAGGGCTATTTTCTCTCTCTCTCACTCACTTTGCACCATTACACAATAAATATTCACAGTGAAAATATTTTGTAAGCGCGTTTCATGAACCAAGTTATAGGATTTGTTGACAACTCGCATCGAGTTCGTTACACTTCTACCTGGCGTGAAGCACTGACAGTCATGTGGTTGTGACATCATTGTAAACAAATCCGTTCTACTCATCCAGACGACTTTGCAACAGCAACGTTGCCAGATCTTTCCACTCTGGAACCCGTTCTCAAAAGATTGCATTTTGGGGCACCCAAAACGCCGGTGCCGTGTGGACGCCAGGCCTAAACGATAAATAATTGTATCGGATTCACCTGAATCCGTTGCCGTGTGGACAGGGCCTTAATTTTGTGCTGGAAAACAAACATTTGGAATTCTAAAATGTTTTAGACTGTACAGGGAAATGGGTAGGAAGGTGCAGTTGTAAGTATGAAAACAATGCAGTTATTTATACTATCAGCATATACAGTACATACTAATTTCCTAAGATAACCAATAAACATGATAAATAACTTGTTTGTGGAAATGAAATCTTGCTATTATTTATATCAATATTGACATTTATGAAGATTTAGATAGTTAAAATTGTATTTTCTGATTATTTGACAATATAACCAACTGAACATTACCCTGTTGGACTTTATTTCAGAAAACTGAAATCATCAGAGGGGGAAACAGCTCTCAATCAACAACCACTGCCTGAAGACAAAGAAATTATATATTTTACACAGAAATACATTTTTATTTCATGTTTTATACATACATAAAACATGGTCAATCTATAATATTCAGTTATCAATCAGGAACATATCAAAAAACATTTACAGCAGAAGTGCCTTGATATAATATTACACATTTTTGCATATTAAAATTTGAACAGATTTTGATGTAACTGCCAAAATAATGGATTGAGTTTTATTTTAGAAAAATAATGATGGACCTATACACCGAGAATGACCAGTCACTAAACATTAATTAAATCTTTCAGATGAAATGCAGATTATATGCCTAGTACTATAATGCAAAGTACTATAATGTTCTTCTTTAAGGAGTATATTATTAATCTTTAATTTTTACATGACAGAGGACCATGTCTTTTCATAGATAATTCAGTAAGTCAATAAAATATTTCAAGCAATTTATTTCTGTATAGCATTGTTTTCCTAGAAGATACTGCAGTCCATCTTACATATTTACATATAAAGGACATATATTCAGAGTTATGTGCCCTTAGTGAGAAGTTAATACCCCAATTGTGCAAATTGCTATTCAGACCTCAGATATTCTACAGATAAATATGCACGATTCTTGGCTTGGCCAATTTTTCTTGTGCAATATCAGCTGAAGTGAAAAGCAATATTTCATCCAGTACTGATAATGTGAGGTGTAGTCATGCAACACGGGGTCACTAATAATCATACATATTGTATGAAAAGGCCATCCAGCATATTCATAACACTTGTTCAAATTCTATTTATGAGTCAAACTTACAATACTATCCCATTGAGCATGCATATTATATGAATCCTTTGTGCTTCCACAACATCCTAGCAAGCACCTGGGATTCCCAAGAAACCTCTTAGCAACCTCCTAGCAAGCACCATAACAACCACCTGGCAAATACCTGGAATACCAGCAACCATCTAACAACACCCTAGCCACACATTAACAACAATAGTACCCTGCTTAAACTGTGCGTACTGCATTTTCTTCAGGAAAAATACTCTCTTCTCATTTTAACCATGAGCTTCTGGTGTTGCAATTACAAATAATACAATAATCAGAATCCTTGTTTTCTTATAGCCAATCAGAAAATCATGTATGCAAGTGCTGTGGTGCCCAAGGTTTTGGGGAGCATCTCTCAAGCAGTCAGAATACTGCACTCCCACATTACTAATCAAGTCAAGTTTATTTTTATAGCGCTTTTTACAATAGACATTGTCACAAAGCAGCTTTACAGAATTTTTATGACATGAGCTAATTTTATCCCTAATCTATCCCCAATGAGCAAGCCTGTGGCGACAGTGGCAAGGAAAAACTCCCTCAGACGACATAAGGAAGAAACCTTGAGAGGAACCAGACTCACAAGGGAACCCATCCTCATTTGGGTGATAACAATGTGATTATAACATTTTTAATAGTTTTAACATGAAGTCTGTTTTGTTGAAGTTATAAACTCTTCATTGATGGAAACTTGTGTGCAAAACTGTTCATAACAACTGCAGTCCTAAAGTTAGCAAATCAACTGTAATCCTCAGCCATAAAAGCATTACTGTAAGTGTCTAGAGCCATCTTCCAAGTGTGACTTTCAAATGTCCACATGGGGCCGTTCTCCACAGGAGCAATGTGGTGAGACTCCAGCCAGACGTAGGGCATCAGGATGGATCAGGTAGGTCCTAGGAGCAGAAGAGGTCAGCATCTCGATCTTAGGATTGACATGTAACTCAGAGGGACAGATGGGGGGAAGAGAAAAGAAAGAGAGAGAAAACACAGGTCGTTAGGTATGCCCAATGTCACCTGATGAGAAAGAACAGTATACATTTTGCACTGGAGTGCAAGCAGGAACTCCGGCAAAACTAACTATGACAGCATAACTAAAAGGGCAGAGACAGAAGGTAACACAGGCATGAGGGAGCTCCAGGACATAAAGCAGCCAGCCACTACACCGTCAACAAACTCGAGTGAGCGAGTGGGGGACTGACAGCATCCATACATCTCAGCTTACCAAAACATTATGCCTGAGGACCCTCCAGATCTACTTCTTTACCTAATAAAATTAACAAAAGCCTAGACTAAACATGTTTTCAGCCAAGACTTAAACACTGAGACTGTGTCTGCATCCTGAATACTACTTGTATGTTACTACAATAGCACAATATTTTAAGAGCATAAAGGCTATATAATATTACAGTAGCTAACTAGCTATCTGTACCCAAGAAAGGAACACACCAAATTGCACACATGATTTCTCAGCACCCCTCCTTACCCAACCTCACATCCAAACACAGTTGGACAAAGTTTATCCTTTTCAGCATACCTGGATTACTCAAAACATGTCTGATTTCATCCAAATTATGATAATAGACAAACCCATTCCACCTAAACTGATAACACATAAGCGTTGTACAATACTTTAAAATTAATACACTAGATTTGTAAAATATATGTAAACCTATGGACTTACAATCATTGGTGGAATGATGCATTCAAAATTGATGCAACAATGACCCAAAACACACAAGTACAACCCCAATTCCATAAATTTGGGACACTGTGTAAAACAAATAAAAAATAGAATATGATAATTTGCAAATCTTGGAAACCCTATATTTCAGTGATAATAGTACAAAAATGGCATATCAAATGTTGAAAATTGAGAAATGTTATTGTTTTTTTTAATATATGGTCATTTTGAATTTGATGTTAGCAACACATTTTAAAAAAAAGTTGGGACAGGGGCAACAAAAGACTGAAAAACTTGTGTAATGCTAAAAAAATTTTTTTTTTAAATAATTAAACCTAATTTGGTTGATTGGCAACAGGTCAGTAACATTATTGGGTATCAAAAGAGCATCCCAGAGAGGCTGAGTCTCTCAGAAGTAAAGATGGGGAGGGATTCACTGCTATGTGCAAGACTGCATGGGCAATAACTGGAGTTTAGGCAGGTGAGTTTTTGCACAAAAAGGAAAAAAAAAACATCTCAACATTTAATGGATAGTTTGTTTATCCCACCTGGATGCACAGCTTCTACATATGAATATTGGTAGACTTTATAAACTTTTTATTGGCAGGAACTTTATAAACAGCTGCCAATTAGTAAATCAGGAATGAACATGACTGACAAGTCAAACTTAAAGTTGGGTTTGCTTCGAGCCTGCTGTAGTTGTAATTTGTAAATATTTGAAATAAGCTCTCAGTATAAAGTTCTGTTTTATTATTTGCATTCTTAAGCCTGGCTAGCTATCTGTCACATCCTACTTCAGCTAGAAAATGTAGCAGCTTTTTGGGACAAATTGACAGAAACCACAAATTTTGTTGCTCATACTTCTCACTGACCGAGGCCATTAATAGTCCTGATTGAAAATGTAGTAGGCCTAAAATATTGTGAATGAATTGAAGAGAATCCCAACAGCTATGCTCCAAAATCTAATAGAAAGTATCATAAAAGTATTTTAAGGAAGCAAAATGGAGGATTAACATACTCAAATAACAGGCTTTTTTGAACAGTATGCCTTTAATGTAATGATAACAGTTCATATTGCAGGGTTTTTTACAACCCCAAATAAAAAGTTGAAATGGTATGTTGAAATTAATCAGTTGGGGCTTTGCCCTGTCACAAACTTTGTGATCTATGTGACCAATCAAATAAATTAAATTTAATTGAAATTAAAACTGAAACGAATGATTTGTAAATAATCTTTGACCTACAGTGGTGCTTGGAAGTTTGTGAACCCTTTAGAATTTTCTATAATTCTGCATAAATATGACCTAAAACATCATCAGATTTTCGCACAAGTCCTAAAAGTAGATAAAGAGAACCCAGTTAAACAAATGAAACAAAAATATTATACTTGGTCATTTATTGATTGAGGAAAATGATCCAATATTACATCTGTGTGAGTGGCAAAAGTATGTGAACCTTTGCTTTCTGTATCTGGTGTGACCCTTTCGTGCAGCAATAACTGCAACCAAACATTTCCGGTAACTCTTGATCTGTCCTGTACACCGGCTTGGAGGAATTTTAGCCCATTCCTCCATACAGAACAGCTTCAACTCTAGGATGTTGGTGGGTTTCCTCACATGAACTGCTCACTTCAGGTCCTTCCATAACATTTCGATTGGATTAAGGTCAGGACTTTGACTTGGCCATTCCAAAACATTAACTTTATTCTTCTTTAACCATTCTTTGGTAGAACGACTTGTGTACTTAGGGTCATTGTCTTGCTGCATGACCCACCTTCTCTTGAGATTCAGTGCATGGACAGATGTCCTGACATTTTCCTTTAGAATTCACTGGTATAATTCAGAATTCATTGTTCCTTCAATGATGGCAAGCCGTGCTGGCCCAGATGCAGCAAAACAGGCCCAAACCATGATACTACCACTGCCATGTTTCACAGATGGGATACGGTTCTTATGCTGGAATGCATTGTTTTCCTTTCTCCAAACATAACACTTCTCATTTAAACCAAAAAGTTCTATTTTGGTCTCATCCATCCACAAAACATTTTTCCAATAGCCTTCTGGCTTGTCCACAAGATCGTTAACAAACTGCAGATGAGCAACAATGTTCTTTTTGGAGAGCAGTGGTTTTCTCCTTGCAACCCTGCCATGCACACCATTGTTGTTTGGTGTTCTCCTGATGGTGGACTCATGAACATTAAGATTAGCCAATGTGAGAGAGGCCTTCAGTTGCTTAGAAGTTCCCCTGGGGTCCTTTGTTACCTCGCCGACTATTACACACCTTGCGCTTGGAGTGATCTTTGTTGGTCGACCACTCCTGGGGAGGGTAACAATTGTCTTGAATTTCCTCCATTTGTACACAATCTGTCTGACTGCAGATTGGTGGAGTCTAAACTCTTTAGAGATGGTTTTGTAACTTTTTCCAGCCTGATGAGCATCAACAATGCTTTTTCTGAGATCCTCAGAAATCTCCTTTGTTTGTGCCATGATACACTTCCACAAACATGTGTTGTGCAGATCAGGCTTTGATAGATCCCTGTTCTTTAAATAAAACAGGGTGCCCACTCACACCTAATTGTCATCCCATGGATTGAAAACACCTGACTCTAATTTCAACTTCAAATTAACTGCTAATTCTAGAGGTTCGCATACTTTTGCCACTCACAGATATGTAATATTGGATCATTTTCCTCAATAAATAAATGACCAAGTATAATATTTTTGTCTCATTTGTTTAACTGGGTTCTCTTTATCTACTTTTAGGACTTGTGTGAAAATATGATGTTTTAGGTCATATTTATGCAGAAACATAGAACATTCTAAAGGGTTCACAAACTTTCAAGCACCACTGTATATTGCACTCAAAACAATATAACAGCACATTATTTATTTTTTTCTTCATTAATTACATTACTAAACACTTATTTAAATTTTGATTCTTGCAACACATTTCCAAAAATGCTGGGACAGTAAAGAATTTACCACTTTATAATGTTGCCATTCCTTTTCACAACAATTACAAACACAAACTGCTGAAAAAGTTAATGTTGGCTAAAACAGAAATGTGTCAACATTAACTTTTTCAGCATCTTGTGCTCCATTAGCTCTTCTGTGTGATTGGACCATATGGGCTAGCTTTTGTGCCCTATGCGAATCAATGATCCTTGGCCATCCATGACCCTGTCACCCCTGTTGCCAGTTCACTGGCCATCCCTTTTTGGACCACTTTTAGTAGGTACTAACCACTGTATACAAGGAACACCCCACAAGATGTCCCATTTTGGAGATGCTCAGATCCAGTCATCCAGCCATCACAACTTGGCCCTTGTCAAAGTTACTCAGATCCTTACTCTTGAATATTTTTCCTGCTTCCAACACAATCAACTTTGAGAACTGACTGTTCTCTTGCTGCCTAATATAACCCACCCCTTGACACGTGCAGTTGTAACAACATGAATCAATGTAATTCACTTTACCTGTCAGCGTTTCTTAATTTTATGGCCAATCAGTGCATATAGCTCTGAAAAAAATTAAGAGACCACTTCAATTTTTTCTTAAATCAGTATCCGTATGTATGGCAGTCATTTCATTGCAGTGTCTGTACTGGAATTCTAACACAAGCACACCTCATTTTACTTAATGAGGTAGTAATTAGGTGATCATATGAACCAAATCTTATTTAATGAGGAAATTATATATATATATATATATATATATATATATATATATATATATATATATATATATATATACTGCTGTGGTCATCGCTATCAATTTGGATGGCAAAAACAGTGCTAGTAGTACCTTAAATTAATTTAGAATACAACCATATCTATTCATCATGCCAAAAGAGTTTAAAAAAAAAGTTTTGTGTGATAAAAAGAAGGGTACAATTCTGGTTTTACTGGCAGAGGGATACAGTGAGCATCAGGTTGCTTCGCAATAGAAACAGAGCCATTCTTTTCTTTTCTCTTTCTCTCTTTATCAGTTAGGCCAAGGCAGGTGTGTCCAATCTGCATGGGTTCTGGTGGCTCTGAGTGGGGGCAGTAGGTAGTGGTGGCAGCTCAGGTTGTCAAAGTGGATAGCAAGGTCAATCAGTGAATCAAAGGCAGCCTTATCATCTTGATATGCCAGCTTTGTCAGGACTTCTGCATGGAGTCTCAGGTGGAAGGTGACTTTCAGTGCTGGTTCATTCCATCTACTTTCTGCCACAAGCATATGGAACTCCAAGTCATATTCTGCTGCCCCCACTGCCCCACTTGTGTGTGTGTGTGTGTGTGTGTGTGTGTGTGTGTGTGTGTGTGCTTGCACATAGGGTGTGTGTGATGCATCAGTGCATTAGTATTGTGGTAGAAGTGCTTGTAGGTAGTGCATGTCGCATGCTGCTCCTGCTTGCTTCTCTCTGCTTACAGCTAGTGCTGCCAGCTAGCCTCCTTCGGGGGAGTGAAAGGAGGAGCTGAGTGTGTAAGTCTCCTCCTGCTGGTACACAGCCTCTCCGCCACCAAGACTCCTGCAGTGCCTCCTCATGGCCACACACGGTTACTGAGACCTCACGGACTCAGGCTAAAATGTAGGGGATCTCAGAGCAGCAGTGGGCCCCAGAGGCATGACGTGCAGGCCCACCAGTGTGTGGACACGCCCTGGCATCTGCCAACCACTACCTCACCTATGGGTTAAATAGTACTCCACTGCCTTGTGGGTATCCTCTGGAATGGAATAAGGCTAAGGGAGCAAACCCTGACAGAAAACCCAGCTTGGACTCCATTAAGCAGCTCAGTGTGTGAAGTACTGTCCTGGCAACTCCTGCAGCCGAACTGACGCTGAATATATTGGTTCACCATTCCTTTAGATCACACAAGCAAGGCAGAGAGGGGATCCCTGTTGCCTGGGCAACACAGGGTTTCCATAAATCTTGCCCAGGCTTCTTGTGCCCTGGAGAGGAAACTCTAGCTTCACTGCACAGTGAAGGCACAACACAGGAGGTCAGCAGTTACCGGTTTTAAGCCCTTTCTCGTTTGGTGTAGAGATGGGTGCCAGGGGCTGCCTCAGACAGTGGGAGGGATGATTCATCTCACTGGACAGCTACTACCTGCTTCAAGCTGGGCAGCCCCCAGCCAATTAGGTGCTGTCCCGCCGCAGCCTACCTGCTTCACTGGGTGCATAAAGCTAAGGGATTCATCCTGACAAGTGGGCTGTAAAACCGTGCACCAAACAAAACAATCAAAAAGACTCCAGCATTACGTCTGGGATGCTGGAACATCAGGACCATGATGCCCAGACTAACTGACAACCTGCTAGACATAAGTGATGCCTGCAAGACTGCAGTCATCAACAACAAACTCCTGAAGCGTCAAATAGACATCTCGACCCTTCAGGAAACCCGACTCCTCTCATCAGGCTCACTGAGACAAAGAGACTACACCTTTTTCTGGCAAGGGAAGCCCCCTGGTGAACCCAGGGGATATGGAGTTAGCTTTGCAGTCAAGAACACTCTAATAGGAGCAATAATACCACCCACAGGTGGCTAAGAGAGAATCTTAAACCTCTGCCTGAACACAACCAGGGGACCTGTCCACTTGGTGAGTGCGTATGCACCAACACTCAGCTCCTCCCAAGAAATAAAGGACAAGTTCTATGATGAGCTTGAGGCAGCTATAAAAAACATTCCCAAGAAGGAACAGCTGTACCTGTTTGGTGACTTCAATGCTAGAGTTCGCGCAGACCATGACGCCTGGCCATCTTGCTTGGGTTACCACGTGTAAAATCCCCGCAGGTGGGTGGAGCACAGAAGCATGGCAGGCCAGAACTGAGTTCTTACAAAACTCTTTATTTACTCGCGTTTCAGCATTTACATTCACTCTCCCAGCCACACGCATGCACACCAGTGTTCGGGTTGGGGAGAGCTCCCTTCCTCTGCTCTCCCTCTCCTCTTATAGAGCGCGGTCACTGGGGAAGACACAAAAACACAGGTTAATTCCCATCAGGTGCAGTGATTCTACCACTTACCTTCCCTGACTCCGCCCTCCATTCACAGACTGACGCTTGACCATGCCCCCGCTGCCACATACCCCACTGCCCGACTCAGGCCGGGGAGCCGTCCGGCCTGCAGCCGACCCCCCACAACAGGAGGGGAAATCCGCCATGACCATCTGCGCCCCCGGCCTGTAGACCACCTCGAACTTAAACAGCTGGAGTGCCAGATACCAACAGGTGATCCGCGCATTGGCATCCTTCATGCGTTGGAGCCACTGCAGGGGCGCGTGGTCCGAACAGAGGGTGAAAGGGCACCCCAGCAGGTAGTAGTGGAGGGCGAGGACCACCCACTTGATGGTGAGGCATTCCTTTTCTATTGTGCTGTGCCTGCCCTCGCGCACCAACAGCTTCCGGCTGATGTACAGCACGGGACGTTCCTCCCCCTCCAGGGACAGAACAGCCCCCAGCCCTCTGTCCGACATGTCCGTCTGCAAAAAAAAGGGGAGAGAAAAGTCAGGGGAGTATAACAGTGCCCCCCCCACACTGCAGTCTTTACCTCTGAGAAAGCCTGCTGGCATTGCTCCATCCACTGGACCGGATCTGGTGCTCTCTTTTTAGTGAGGTCAGTCAGCGGGCTGGTGATGTCTGAATAATTAGGTACGATAGTAGCCACCCAGCCCCAGGAACTGTCTCACCCCCTTTTTGGTCTTGGGCCTCGGGCAGACCACAATCGCTGCTGTCTTATTAATTTGGCGATGCACCTGCCCATTGCCCAGATGGAAACCCAGATACCGTACTTCCACTCGCCCAATCGCACACTTCTTCGGGTTGGCTGTGAGACCCGCTCGTCTCAGTGACCTAAGGACAGCTCTTAGGTGTTCTAGGTGCCGCGGCCAGTCATTACTGTAAATAATGATATCGTCTAAGTAGGCAGCCATGTAGGTGGCGTGGGGCTGGAGGACCCTGTCCATTAGCCGCTGGAATGTAGCGGGCACCCCAAACAGCCCAAAAGGAAGTGTGACAAACTGGTGTAAGCCAAACGGTGTGGAAAAGGCCATTTTCTCTCAGGATAGAGGAGTCAAGGGTATCTGCCAATATCCCTTTGTCAAATCCAGTGTCAAATAAAAACAAGCTGTGCCTAGTCGATCGAGCAGCCCGTCAATATGAGGCATTGGGTACACGTCGAATTTAGACACCGCATTGACTTTTCTATAGTCCACACAGAACCGGACCGACCCATCAGCCTTGGGAACCAAGACCACCGGGCTGCTCCAGTCACTGTGGGACTCCTCGATGATGCCCATTTCGAGCATGGCCTCGAGCTCTTCCCGAACCACCTTTTTTTTTGTGTTCGGACAGTCTGTAAGGGTGGCTGCACACTATTACCCCCAGGGGCGTCCCAATGTGGTGTTCTATGAGGTGGGTGTGGCCGGGCAGGGGTAAGAACACGTCAGAAAATTCTGTCTGCAACTGGGTGACCTCCATGAGCTGGGTCGGGGAGAGGTGGTCTCCACAGGAGACCGGAGTGGTGGGCGATGTCAATTTTCTTTTTTGAACCTCTGGCCCCAGCTCCGCCATCTCCAGAACCACTGACACCAACGCCATGGGGACCTCCTCGTTCCAGCGTTTTAGCAGATTGAGGTGGTAAATCAGTAACGCCCCACCCCTGTCCATTTGCTTCACCTCATAGTCGACGTCCCCCACTTGCCGTGTGACCTCAAAGGGTCCTTGCCACCTGGTGATCAATTTGGAGCTCGACGTGGGCAACAACACGAGTACCTTATCTCCCAGTGTGAACTCCCTAAGGCGCGTGCCCCTGTCATAGAGAGGGACTTGACTTTTTTGGGCCTGCTGCAAATTCTCCTGGGTTAGGTGTGTGAGGGTGTGGAGTTTGGCACACAGATTGATAACGTATTGAATTTCGTTTTTACTGGTTGAAGGTCCCTCCTCCCAATTTTCCCATAGCACATCCAAAATGCCACGCGGCTTATGCCCGTATAACAATTAGAACGGGGAGAACCCCATGGAGGCTTGCGGGACCTCTTGCACTGCGAATAACAGGGGCTCGAGCCATTTATCCCAGTTACATACATTTTTGCTTACAAATTTTCTAATTATATTTTTGAGGGTGTGATTAAACCATTCGACTAAGCCATCCGTTTGTGGATGATAAACGCTGGTGTGGATAGGCTTAATTCCCAGTAACCTGTACAGTTCGCTCAGTGTGCATGACATAAACATAGTGCTTTAATCAGTCAGAATCTCTTTGGGGATTCCGACTCGGGAGATGACGCGGAAGAGCACTTCTGCAATACTACGTGCTGAGATATTGCGAAGAGGCACTGCTTCTGGATATCGCGTTGCATAGTCCACCAGAACTAAAATAAAGCGATATCCTCATGCTGACCAATCTAATGGCCCAACAAGATCCATCCCGATTCTTTCGAACCGCGTCTCGATTAGAGGCAGAGGGCGCAAAGGTGCTTTTGGAATGGCTGCAGGATTTACTACCTGGTATTCGCGGCATGCCGTACACCACCTATGGACATCGCCGTGAATCCCTGGCCAATAGAACCGGGCCATTATTCAGGGTAGTGTCTTATCCTACCCCAAGTGTCTGGCCATGGGATTAAAGTGAGCCGCCTGGAATAGGAATTCCCGGTGGCCCTTTGGGATTAAAAGCTGTGTTATTGGTTCCTTAGTCTGAGTGTCCTGTGTCATTTCGTATAATCTAGATTAGATTAGATTAGATTAGATTAGATTAGATTAGATTAGATAAAACTTTATTGATCCTTTTGGGTAGGTTCCCTCAGGGAAATTAAGATTCCAGCAGCATCATTACAGATAAACAGAGAAAATAAATAGAGAAAACTTCTAGATAAATTCAAATAAGTTAAATATTTACATATACAAATATAAAAAGAATAAGATATGGGGAAGGGAGAGGGGGAGAAGGGGGCGGTGGCAGGAGAGATATTGCACTTTATATTGCACATTGTCCGGTATTGCTTATTGTTAGGCTAGGCTACTGCTCCTTCCCATCCTCTGTCCTCCTGTTATCCCTCCACCCCCCCAGAGAGGAGTTGTACAGTCTGATGATGTGAGGGACAAAGGAGTTTTTAAGTCTTTTCGTCCTGCACTTGGGAAGGAGCATTCTGTCACTGAACAGGCTCCTCTGGTTGCTGATGATGGTGTGCAGAGGGTGACTGGCATCATCCATGATGTTCAGTAGTTTGTCCATAGATCTCTTCTCTGCCACGGTCACCAGAGAATCCAGCTTCATGCCGACCATAGAGCCGGCCCGCCTGATCAGTTTGTCCAGCCTGGATGTGTCCTTCTTGGGTGTGCTGCCCCCCCAGCACACTATAGTGTAAAACAGGACACTGGCGACCACAGACTGATAGAACATCCACAGGAGTTCCCTGCAGATGTTAAAGGACTGCAGCCTCCTAAGGAAGTATAGCCTGCTCTGTCCCTTCCTGTATAAGTGTTTGGTGTTGCAAGTCCAGTCCAGCTTGCTGTCCAGCCACAGCCCAAGGTACTTGTAGGAATCCACAGCCTCCACCTCGACTCCTTCGATCAGAACTGGTTGTGACCTTGGTCTGGACCTCCCAAAGTCAATGACCAGCTCCTTGGTCTTCGAGATGTTGAGCTGCAGATGGTTCCTGTTGCACCACACAGCAAAGTCCCTCACCAGGCTCCTATACTCCTCCTCTCTGTCGTCACTGATACACCCAACAATGGCTGTGTCATCGGCAAACTTCTGAATGTGACACAGCTCCGAGTTGTAGCAGAAGTCCGCGGTGAACAGGGTGAAGAGAAGAGGGGCCAGCACCGTGCCCTGGGGTGCTCCAGTGCTACTAATCACAGTGTCAGACATGATGTCCTTCAGCCTGACATACTGAAGCTTGTCAGTGAGATAGCTGGAGATCCAGGTGACCAGGCAGGGGTCCACTCGCATCCTGTTCAGTTTGTCCTGAAGCAATAGGGGCTGGATGGTGTTGAAGGCACTTGAGAAGTCCAAGAAGAGGATCCTCACTGTGCCATTTCCCTTATCCAGATGCAAGTGGGCTCAATGTAACAGGTAGAGGATGGCGTCTTCCACACCAACACCTGCCCGGTATGCAAACTGCAGACAGTCCTGGGCATGTTGTACCTGGGGTCTGAGGTGGCTGAGGAAGAGCCACTCCAACATCTTCATCAGATGTGAAGTGAGTGCCACTGGTCGGAAGTCGTTCAGCTCGCCGGGCCAATTCATTTTGGGAACTGGAACGATACGTAGATTAGATTAGATTAGATTAGATTAGATTAGATTAGATTAGATTAGATTCACTTTATTCATCCCACATCGGGGAAATTCATATGTTACAGTAGCAAGAAAATGTCAAACAGATAACAAATAAAACTGAAATAAAAATTAGACAAATGAAGGATTAAATACAGAGGGCTATTTGCATTATCTACCGTGAAAAAGTATAGAAAAAATTGCCTTATTGAGAGGCTCGGAAAAATTGCACATTACAGGTAGACTCTGTATACATACATACATACATACATACATACATACATATCAGGGACGATTTCTCAGAGACAACAAGGGAAGCCGAGCTTCCCCTAAAATTCTCTCCCCAAACTGCAGCATCTACGATGTTGAATTCTCATTAAAACAATAACTTGCATGACATAATATATGCCCAAGATTGTATTTATGTTCATAACTATCCTGTAGGCGGCACGGTGGTGTAGTGGTTAGCGCTGTCGCCTCACAGCAAGAAGGTCCTGGGTTCGAGCCCCGGGGCCGGCGAGGGCCTTTCTGTGTGGAGTTTGCATGTTCTCCCCGTGTCCGCGTGGGTTTCCTCCGGGTGCTCCGGTTTCCCCCACAGTCCAAAGACATGCAGGTTAGGTTAACTGGTGACTCTAAATTGACCGTAGGTGTGAGTGTGAATGGTTGTCTGTGTCTATGTGTCAGCCCTGTGATGACCTGGCGACTTGTCCAGGGTGTACCCCGCCTTTCACCCGTAGTCAGCTGGGATAGGCTCCAGCTTGCCTGCGACCCTGTAGAAGGATAAAGCGGCTAGAGATAACTATCCTGTAACTTATTTGAGTGATGTCTGACGAACTTGCAGTTCGCTACGAGAATCACAGCTGCCAGGCTGTAACCTTTCTTATTTCAATGGGCTCTATGGACTGGCAGCAGTGTTGCCAGATTGGGCGGTTTTAAGTGCATTTTGGCGGGTTTTGAACATATTTTGGGATGGAAAACGTCAGCAGTATCTGGCAACACTGACTGGCAGCCGGGTATCCGTTGCAGTCTATGAGACGGCTCTGAACAGCCAATTTCGGCTAGTTGTTATTGGTTAAAATCAACAAAATCGTCACTTCCAGGGAAGCCGGGCTTCTCTGGGACTAAACGAGACAGTGGGAGGGACAAGAAGCCGGGTTGATAAAGGATTATTGGAGGTAGTGTTTGAAAGACATGAGGAGGGCGGTACTTTGGCGAGGAACACGGAAGTATGATCAGTCAGTACCTAGCGGATGTCGAGAAAGTGCAGTCGTGTGCCAAAGTGCTGTCCGAATTCCTTTTCATATAAACGTTTCTTCTCATTGATGTCTCTGTACATTACTCTGTAAATAAATGTAAATATTACTCGTTGTGCTCCGATAACTTTCATCCATTCTATCAGTTTGATCATTCGTGAATTCACTCGTTTATTTCATTTGTAGTTCAATCTGGTTGTAGGCTAGCTTGAGCCTTATTGGGATCTGCAGTGCTAGCTGCTAACAGAAATTGGTGAAGTCTCTGGAAAGCACAACCAGCTGGTATGACAGGGTCACAGACCATTTTCTGGAAAAGGAGCGGAGGGCAGAATGTGTATAAATAGTGTTCATGTTCATGAATCTGAAGTGTGTATATTGTTCAGTAATGTTAAGAGAATGGTGGGCTCTGTGTTATAGGTTATACCTGGGTATGATATTCAAGGTTGTGTGTGTTGCATAGCCTACCTGGTTATGAATTTCCAGACTGTGTTGCAGAAGATGTTCAAGGGATGTGTTGCACAGCTGTGTGTTGTGTTAAAGACTCTGTGTTGCATATCGGGGTATGATGTTCAAGGCTCTTCGTTGAATAGCCAGTGATTTTTGGATGTTTGATATTTTTGATTAAGGATATGAGGCACTAGCCTGGCAAGCCAGACTATAACATGAAATGTACAAGCAAAAATACTTTCTGCCACTAGGTAGGGTTGTCTAGTTCACTATGCTAATGGGGCACACCTTTCTATGCTTTGATATCCGGCCTACAGGTTTTACGATGAATGCGTAAAATGGGCTTCCCCTGTTTTAAAAACCAGCAGCCGCCACTGATACATATATATATATATATATATATATATACACACACATATATAAGTATGCATAAAAATAGTTTAGGGACTATATTATTGCACATAATATTTGCATCGATGAGAGATGGTAGAGGTAGTAGTGGTGAAGTAGTGCAAATTAAATGACAAACAGGTTATTGGTGCTACGTTACAAGTTGTGGATGTTATACAGTCTGACAGCAGTAGGTATGAATGACCTGCGGTACCTCTCCTTCTTACACCGTGGGTGTAGCAGTCTACTACTAAAAGAGCTGCTTAAAGCCCCCACAGCCTCATGTAGGGGGTGAGAGGGGTTATCCATGATTGAAGTCAGCTTGGCTAACATCCTCCTCTCACCCACCACCTCAATGGAGTCCAGAGGACAGTTCAAGACTGAGCCAGCCCTTCTGACCAGTTTATTAAGTTTCTTCCTGTCCCTCTCTGAACTTCCACAGCCCCAGCAGACCACAGCGTAGAAAATCGCTGATGCTACCACAGAGTCATAAAAAGTCCTAAGCAGTGTCCTGCACACACCAAAAGACCTCAGTCTTCTCAAGAGGTGGAGGCGACTTTGGCCCTTCTTGTACAGGACATCTGTGTTGTTAGTCCAGTCCAGTGTGTTGTTGAGGTGAACACCCAAGTATTTGTACTCCTCCACGATCTCGATGTCCAAACCCTGGATGTTCACTGGTGAAATTTGGGAAACCGTCCTTCTGAAATCAATCACCACCTCCTTTGTCTTGCTGGCGTTGATGCGCAGGTGGTTCAGTTCGCACCAGGCAACAAAGTTCGTGATGACCTCTCTGTACTCCAGATCGTCCCTCTCTGACACACGTCCAACAATGGCTGTATCATCAGAGAACTTCTGGAGGTGACAGCTGTCCGTGTTGTAGCTGAAGTCAGATGTGTAAAGTGTAAAGAGGAAAGGAGAGAGCACTGTACCCTGTGGAGCCCCCATGCTGCAGACTACCACATCAGACACACAGTCGTGTAGCCTCACATACTGCGGTCTGTTAATGAGGTAGTCGATGATCCATGCAGCCAGGTGGCAGTCGACACCAGCTCCCTCCAGCTTCCCCCTAAGCAGTGATGGCTGGATTGTGTTGAAAGCACTGGAGAAGTCAAAGAACATGATTCTCCCAGTGCTCCCAGTGCCCTCCAGGTGCAACAGTGACCGGTGTAGCAGGTAAATGACAGCGTCATCCACACCAATGCCCGGTCGATATGCGAACTGCAGGGGGTCCATCTCGCTGTTCACCAGGTGTCAGAGGTGGGAGAGAACAATCCTCTCCATGATCTTCATGAGGTGATACGTTAAAGCTACTGGCCGAAAGTGGTTGGGCTCCCTGGGGTGCGCAGTCTTAGGAACTGGAACCACACATGATGTTTTCCACAGAAGTGGAACTTTCTCCAGACTGAGGCTCAGGTTGAAAATGTACAGAAGAATCCCACAGTCTGGAGGACTGCACAGTCCTTAAGCAGTCTGGAGTTGATATCATCAGGGCCAGCAGCTTTCCTCGTCTTGATCCTCCTCTGCTCCTTCAGCACCTGATCAGCTGTTATGGAGAGGCGAGGGGTGTAGCCGAGGTGTGACTCCTGTAGAGTGAGGTCGGGGGTGAGGTGTGTGGATTGGTCTGGCAGGGAGCGGAGGGGGGTGATGTGGTGTGAGGAGGGAGCTGTTGGTGTCAGAGGTATTATGAGGGGGGGTGGTAGAATGATAACACAGACAGGTCAGGACTATGGTGAGTGGGGGAGGGTGGGGTGGCACAGTCAAATCTGTTGAAAAAGAGATTCAACTCATTTGCCCAGTCCTGGCCCCCAGATACAGGGCCCCTCCCACTGTTCTTTGTGTGGCCAGAGATGGTTTTCAGGCCTCTCCATACCTCTCCGGTATTGCTCCCCTTGAGGTGCTCCTCCAGCTTCCTCCTGTAGCTGTCCTTGCCTCTCCTTATCCCCCTCTTCATCTCCCTCTGCACTCTCCTCATCTCCTCCTTGTTGCCAGATTTAAAAACCCTCTTCTTCTCGTTTAATAGGGCTTTTAGTTCAGAGGTCACCCAGGGTTTATTGTTGGGAAAACACCATACCTTCCTGACTGGCACAGTGTTTTCAACACAGAAATTAATGTAATCCGTGATGCAGGTTGTCAGGCTATCAATATCATCTCCATGAGGCTCACACAACACATCCCAGTCCGTGGTGTCAAAGCAGTCCCTCAGTGCCATACTGGTCTCCTCAGACCAGCTCCTTACATACCTCTTGGTGGGTGGTTGTTTATTCACTGTAGGTATGTATGTAAGGGACAAGTGAACCAGACTGTGGTCAGAACGGCCCAGCGGGGGGAGGGGGGATGAACTATATGCATCCTTGGTGTTCACATACATTAAATCCAAAGTTCTCTTGTCTCTGGTGTGGCATTTCACATACTGAGTGAAGGTTGGGAGAGTGGAGGACAGGGAAGCATGATTGAAGTCACCGGAGATTAGTAGCAGGGACTGGGGGTGCGATGTCTGAAGCTTTGACACTGTAGTGTGTAAGAGCTCACAGGCTGCAGCAGCATCAGCTGCTGGGGGGATGTACACAGTTATCGCGATAATGTGCGAGAATTCCCTCGGGAGGTAATATGGCCAAATGCTAACCGCTAGCAGTTCAATGTTTTTACTGCAATACTGCTCCTTTACCCTGATGTGCCCTGGGTTACACCATCTGTCATTCACAAACATCACTATACCCCCTCCTTTCCTCTTACCGCTCTCCTTGGCTTTCCTGTCCGCTCTCACAAGTTGAAATCCGTCCAGAGTGACGTGTGAGTCAGGTGAGAGTTCATTCAGCCAAGTCTCTGTGGAACACATAAGGCTACACTCCTGGTACTCCCTCTGCAGCCTGGTTAGTGCCGTTAGCTCATCCATCTTATTAGGGAGAGATCTTACGTTTCCCATAATGACAGATGGTATACATGGTTTATACCATCTTTTCTTCTCCTGGTACTTCATTCCAGCTCTGCATCCCCTTCTCCTTCTCCTTAATTCCGTGGGGATCACCGGTCTTTCCATGGGGAGTACCTTGGTGTTGCACAGTGCTAACAGCTGCTCCCGAGTGTAAACAATGGAGCCATGGCTGAAAGGGTCCGCTGATGCCGATTTAACTAGCCCCAGAAAGAAAAAGAGAAAAATACAAATGCACAGTCTCATGAGTAGTACATCCCGAGGTGCACACTTCCGACTGAGACTAGTGCAGAAAGAAACACGAGAAAAGTACAAAAACACCAAAACACATAAACACGTTCGGAGCTACTGTAACTAGCTGCCACTCTTGCAGCGCCATCTTTTACATGATGTCTTCCAGAGGGTGGGCACTCTCCCCAGCTGCAGGCTAAGGTTGAAGATGCGTTGGAGTGGCTCACCCAGTTCAGCAGCACAGGTCTTCAGTAGTCAGGGACACACCTTGTCCGGGCCTGCTGCTTTCCTGGCGTGAAGCTTCCTCAGTTGACCTCTGACCTGGTCTGCAGTAATGCATGGAGGAGTCTGTGTTGAGGTGGGGGAGGAGGGGGCTGCTGTGATGACTGGGGGGAGGTGTGTTGAGGGAAGAAGGAGAGATGGCTGCAGTGAGGGAGAGGGTGGGGGGATGTGGGCTGGTTGAACCGATTGAAAAAGTCATTCAACTCATTCGCTCTCTCCACTGTCCCCTCAATGACTCTGGTCTTTGTATTGTGGCCTGTGATGGTTTTCACACCTTCCCAGACCTCCCTCATGCTGTTCTCCTTCAGCTTCTGCTCCACCTTTCTCCTGTAGCTGTCCTTAGCTTCCCTCACGCAGTGTTTTACCTCCTGCTGTGCTGCTTTCATTGCCTCCCTATCCCTGCTCCTGAAGCCAGCCTTCTTCCTGTTGAGGACAGCTTTGACTTCTTGTGTTACCCATGGCTTGTTATTAGGGTAACACCGTACAGTCTTAGCGGGGGAGACCACGTCTGCACAGAAGTTATGGTAGTCCATCAGACAGTGTGTCAGCCCCTCTATGTCCTTACAGTGTGGGCTAAGCAGCACATCCCAGTTCGTGATGTCATAACAGTCCCTGAGGGCATCTTCCATTTCAGGGGACCACCTCCTGATGGAGCTACCATAGTTGTTGCAGGCTGCCTTTGAACCAGGGGGGGTGTACTTCGGCTGTAGAAGAACCAGGTTGTGGTCAGACTTCCCTAGTGGGGGAAGGGGTGTGACTCTGTATGCATCCTTCACATTAGCATACAGCAAGTCAATTGTCCTGTTGTTCCTTGTTGGACAATCCACAGCCTGGTAAAAAGCAGCCAAAGTAGAGTCCAAAGTAGCATGATTAAAGTCCCCAGAAATGATGATAAATGCCTCAGGGTGCTGTGTCTGCAGCCTTGCTGTGACAGAGTGAATCCTCTCACATGCAGCGGCTGCAGCTGCCCTCAGAGGGATGTAAACACAGATGGTGATCACGTGACTGAACTCCCTCGGCAGATAATATGGCCGCAGGCTAACGGCTAGCAGCTCCAAGTCCGGGCAACATAAAACTGTCTTTACGGAGATATGTCCCAGGTTACACCAGCAGTTGTTAACATAAATGATGAGTCCCCCACCTTTGCTTTTCCCGCATGTGTTAGTGTCTCTGTTGGCTCTCACAGCAGTGAATCCCTGCAGGTCCACGTTAGCATCCAGTACAAGGTGTATTAGCCATGTCTCTGTAAAGATAAATAAGCTGCTCTCCCAGTAAACCGGCTGGTTGTTCAGAGTGGAAAGCTCGTCGACCTTATTCTGCAGTGACAGGGCCGCGTTAACCCTTGCCGAGGCCCTGGGCAGACACCCCCCCGAGGCCCCACCCCCGCCTGTTGTCAACTGCACTCAGCAAATTCACCCCCTCAGACGTGCCTGTCTAACTAGACACAGAAACTTAAATAATGACAGTGGCACAATTAGAAATACTATTGAATGATAAAACTTTATATCCATCAAAACCTATTTAACTGAGAAAAAGCAATGGTGAAATAGGCAATTGGCATGGTGAAAAAATCCATTAGACATCATGGTTAACAAGTCTGGTTAACTAAAGTTTAGCCTCAAGAAGCCTTTGAATGAGTGAGTCAATGAACAACATGTCAAGAACATAACCTAGGTCTACAACAGTTTCTTTAGTATTCAGAACAAGAACATTCATTTGGTATATAACCATTCGTTTTCATTTTGGAATCCAGGCGACTTTTAACTTGTGAAAACAAAGAGCGATAACAAAGAAAGAAAAATATCTTGCTTCTCAGAAATAAATCTCAAAATGTTAGGCTATGTGAAACATTTCATCCTTTCACACACATAATGTCCCAAACAGTAGTGGCACACAGCTTTGCGCATTCAGTTTGACAGCCATGGGTCAACTTACAAGGGCACTTTCCTACTTTTCTGGAAAGCGAAGTCATTAATTAAATCATTGAACTCAAGCTGGCGTAGCTTGTGAAGACATGGTGGACAGTGATCATATTGACAATGACGGGTGATTTATGCGACGAGACAAGGTGGGCTTCCTTACAGGTGGTGAAATGCATCAAAAATGTTAGCAATATGATCAAAACTTCTGAAAATATAATTTCATATTTTCCAATCTCGCTACCTCCAAGGCCCCCTAGTGGCCAAGGTCCTGGGCAGCTGCCCATGAAGCCCATTAGGATAACGCGTCCTTGGGCAGCGAGTTCACATTCCCCATGATAACGGAGGGAATGGATGGTTTGTAGCGCCGCTGGTTATCCGCTAGCCTAGCCTTTAGCTTAGCTCCAGCCTTGCAGCCCCTGGGTTTCCTCCTCAGCTTGGTCGGGATGGGGTGTCGTATCCTGGCTCGTCCCATTGTTTTCAGGGCCAGCAGCTCCTCTCTTGAATAAGTGAGAAAACTGGCTCCTGGTTGCGTGTTAAAGTTAAATATATCCATGTTATATAGTAGAATACACTATGTCTTCGTAAGAAGAGCAGAAAAGTAAAAAAAGGTGGAAAAAAAGAGGTTTAAAGAGCTAAAAACTACAGAGCTACTGGAGAGGAAGCCATCTCATACAACGCCCATACGCCTAGTAGTAATCTAGCCTTAATAATGGAAAAATAGGGGAAGGATGGTGTGGCGTTTGGCTGGAGAGTTTGACCATCGATTACTCTCACATGGTCAAACGCATGCCGCAGAGTCTCGTCTCACGACTGCTCTAACGGGAAATCCGCAAGGGAATCCCTGAGAGAGGGAGGAGGAGCAGGCTGCTCCTCACTCTGACGTGGTGATGACGTAGACGGCTCTGTGACAGCTGCTCCCGCCAATGCCACTCCGGGACCTCCCCTTGCTAAACTATGGCAGGCCCCACTCTTCACTAGATGTGCCATTAATTCCCTAAAACCCGGCCAATCAGTCCCCAGAATTATCGAGTGGGTAAGGCGAGGATTAACTGCCGCCTTTACTCTAAATTTTTCCCCTCGAAATAGAATGTGGACTGACACTAAATGGTAGTTGTGAACATCCCCGTGTACACACAACACCTTCACCAATTGTGCTTTCCCCAATGCCTCGTCTTGCACCAGGCTTTGGTGGATTGAGGTCTGATCATAGCCGGAGCCCACCAAAGCCTGATACATATCCCCTTGGATACTCACTGGTATGCGATATGCTCCAGCCCGATCGAGGGCGGTCCCTGGCACGTCGGGGATCCGGACCACCGCGCCCACCTCCATCACCGAGCACTGATGCTGGAGGTGCCCCGGTTCCCTGCAGCACCAGCATACCGGCCCAGGCTCTCCCTCTGCACCAGTGTTCCAGACACCACTCACCTGAGGGGGAGAAGACACAGACAAGGAAGTAGGAAATGGTAGGGCACCGTGGGTGTGGCGGGCCGGCTGAGGTGGAGCCGGCCCCCGCCTCCGCGGTGGGGGAATGGGGCAAGGACGGGGAGCAGAGAGAGAGGGAGAGACAGAAGAGGGGAGAAGAGGAGACACACTGTCCTGCCATTGGAACGGCTGTCATATGGTCCTCTGCCAGCTCAATTGCTGATCCAGTGACACTGGGCGATGGCACTGGACCCACTCCGCTGTTCCTTCCGGAAGTCGGGCGATGAATTGTTCCAGTGGCACCAGGTTGACGATTCCCTCAGCATCGCAGTTGTCAGCCCTCAGCCACTGCTGGCAGGCATCCCAGAGTTGCTGGCCAAATGTGAACGGCCGTTCAACCTCCTTTAGGCGCAGCGCGCGGATGCGTTGCTATTGCTGTTCCGGGGTGCGACCAATGCGTTGGAGGATGGCCCTGCGGAGGTCCGCATTGACCAGCCAGCTGTCAGCAGGGAGCTACATAGCAGCCAACTGCGTCTCGCCCATTAGCAGGGGGAGGAGGTGCACCATGCGCTGTTCCGCCGGCCAACCCCACGCCTCTGCTGCCTGCTCAAAGAGTGCAAGGAAGGCTTCAGGGTCATTATGCGGACCCATCTTCATTAAGGTGAGGTGGGGAGGGTCCGCAGTGGTGGTGGACCCTGCCGACACGAGCAGGTGCCGGAACGCCTGACGATCTTCCTGCTGCGCCAGCACCAGGGCTTCGAACCATTGTTCCTGCTCCTTCCGGAGGGTGATCAGGGCCTGGTGCTGGCTCTGGTGGGCCGTGGTGAGGGCATGGACCAGGTCCTTGAAGGGGGAGGACTCCATGGGGCTGTTCCCTTCTGCACGCCGATTCTCCCGGGTTTCGGCACCACTGTAAAATCCCAGTAGGTGGGTGGAGCACAGAAGCACGGCAGGCCAGAACTGAGTTCTTACAAAACTCTTTATTTACTCACTTTTCAGCATTTACATTCACTCTCCCAGTCACACGCATGCACACCAGTGTTCGGGTTGGGGAGAGCTCCTTTCCTCTGCTCTCCCTCTCATCTTATAGGGCACGGTCACTGGGGAAGACACACAAACACAGGTTAATTCCCATCAGGTGCAGTGATTCTACCACTTACCTTCCCTGACTCCGCCCTCCATTCACAGACCGACGCTTGACCATGCCCCCGCTGCCACACCACGGCATTGGGAAAATGAACGAGAATGGGCAGTGTCTCCTCGAGCTCTGCACATACTACAGTCTTTGCATTACCAACTCCTACTTTGTCTATACCCTGGCACAAAGTCTCTTGGAGACACCCATGATCTGGTCACTGGCACCAGCTGGACCTGATCATAACATGATGCGCTGACCTCAGAAGCATTCTCCAAACCTGTAGTTTCCACAGTGCAGACTGTGACTCAAACCACTCCCTTGTCTGCTGTAGAGTTAAACTGCAGAACTACAGAGCAAAACCAAAAGAACCTTCTCGTGTTGATAACAGCAAAACAGCTGTTCCAACCAAAGCTGCTGCCTTCCTCTGTGCTCTAGAGGAATCCCTCCCCCACCTACCCAAACACTGCTCTGCCCAGCAGTACTGGGATGGCTTAAAGGATACCATCCATTTGGCAAAAGGTTGAGAAGGTCCAATGACTGGTTTGAAGCCAGTGCATCTGTTTTGGCACCGATCCTGGAAGAAAAGTGTAATGCTCATACCAACTATAAATGCATGCCAACTGATAAGACCCTGCATGCCCTCAGAACAGCTAGGAGGAAACTCCAGCAAACCTCACGACTCTGCGCCAACAGCTATTGGCTACAGCTTTGCAGCAACATCCAATCAGCTGCTGACTCCAGTAACATCAAAGGCATGTACGACGGCATCAAAAAGGTGCTTGGACCCTCACATTATGTAATCCCTCCTCTGAAATCAGTCTCGGGAGAAATCATCACTGACCGCTCTAAACAACTGGACTGCTGGGTACAGCATTACTCTGAGCTTTATGCCAGTGACAACAATGTCTCCGATGCTGCCCTCTGTCATGTAAAGCGCCAACCTGTAATGGAAGAGCTTGATATAGAGCCACCAACTGAGGAACTAAGCAAAGCAATCGGCAGCCTAACCTGCAGTAAAGCACCAGGCAGTGATGGGATAACAGCTGAAGTCATAAAATGTGGGAAGTCAGCTCTACTCGACAAACTCCACAAGCTCTTCTGTCTGTGCTGGAGTGAAGGTGCTGTACCACAGAACATGGGGGATGCCACCATTATAAGAATAAGGGAGACAGGAGTGACAAACAACTACCATGGTGTCTCTCTACTCAGCACCACTGGCAAGCTCTTTGCAAGAGTTGTGCTGAACAGACTCCAGGTTCTCGCGGAGAAGATCTACCCAGAATCGCAGGCTGGGTTCAGAGCAGGAAGCTCTACCACTGACATGATCATCTCTCTGAGACAGCTGCAGGAGAAGTGTAGAGAGCAGAGAAAACAACTCTACATGGTGTTCATTGACCTAACTAAGGCTAACTAAGGCCTCTTCCAGCTGGTTGAACGGATAGGCTGCTCCCCAAAACTCCTCCGCATCCTCCAGTCCTTTCACACCAGCATGCAAAGTACCATACAGTTCGACGGGTCCATCTCAGACCCCTTCAAAATCTGCTGTGGTGTCAAGCAGGGATGCATGTTGGTACCCACCTTGCTTGGGATCTTCTTTTCCCTCCTCCTGCAGCAAGCTTTTGGAACATCAACTGAGGGAGTCTACCTCCACACAAGAACAGATGGTAACCTATTCAACCCTGCCCATCTGAAAGCCAAAACAAAAGTTAGGCCACTTGTCATCCGGGACATACTGTTTGCTGATGATGCAGCAGTGGTAGCACACTCCCAGGAGCACTTGCAAACTCTCATGGACCGGTTCACCTAAGCCTGTAAGGACTTCAGCCTGACCATCAGCCTGACTAAAATGAAGACAATGAGACAAGGCACCGTAAAACCTCCCTTTATCACCATCAAAAACTACACTCTGGAAGCCGTGAACACCTTCACCTACCTCGGGTCCACCATTACCTGTCACTCGATGCTGAACTCAGCGGCCGCATCAGAAAATCTGCCTCTCCCTTTAAGAAGCTCACAGAGAGAGTATGGGGCAACGGAAAACTCACTGTCCATACAAAAGTGCAGGTGTACAGAGCCTGTGTCATCAGCACACTCCTGTATGGTCGTGAAACCTGGACACCATACTCATACCAAGAGTGGCAGCTAAACAGCTTCCACCTTCGCTGCCTGAGGAGTATACTGGGTATCATCTGGAGGGATAGGATCACCAACATAGCAGTCCTGGAGAGAGAGCACAGCTTCCCAGCATGTACTCTTCTGAGGCAGCGATGTCTCCGCTGGCTGGGCCACGTCCGGTAGATGGATGATGGACGAATCCTGAAGGATGAATCCCGAAGGACATCCTCTATGCGGAACTGTCATCTGGCAAGAGACAAACTGGTCACCCCCAGCTTCAATACAAGGATGTCTGTAAGCAAGACCTCAAGTGCTTCAACATCAGCCCTGTCACTTGGGAAAATGCAGCTCAGGGCAACCTTCAGTGGCAGCAGGCACTCCGCAGCAGGCTGCTAGAATATGAAACCACCCTGGCTCGTCACCAGGAAGCAAAGAGGACAAGGAGGAAGCAACAACAGGACACCACCAACATCAACAGAACTGATCTACACATGTGACATCTGTGGCCAAGTCTGCCTCTCACAGATTGGTCTTCTCAGCCACAGCAGATGCCACACGAAAACCTAACTCCAGGCACAAGAAATCCATGGTCTTCCGAGACTGCAATGCCGATGATGATTCTGCTGCCCTTCAGCTGCTGTTTAACTGCCAGCAGTCTCTCACCAATCTCCTTACTCTCCAAGGCATAATCAAAGACATGGAAAAACAGGGTGATGAAGGTACTGGCCTTCCTGATTCCAAACATTGCCCTGTCGATCACCTTGTCTGGAAGTAGGCTGATGAACAGGGAGTTTTTGGCTCTGTTGGGGAATCCCTCCTGTGCCATGAAATAAAGGGAGCTGGGAATAGGAAACCCTTACACTTGGCATGATCTCCCAGGAACTTGTTGAGTTGTGCAACTAGGGACAGTATTTATTTATGGTTTATTTGATAGAGACAGATACAATATACATAGACAAAACAGTACACATATAAGTGAACAGCCTATCCCATGCTTGTATCATAGTGTTTATAGCAAATGCTAATTTTCAACACTTGTCCCTAGGAGGGCTTTTGAAATGGGAGGGGGGAACGAGAGTGACAGGAGCTGGTGCTGCCACTGGTGGAGTGTGCTGGGTTATGAGCTGAGTGAGAGCCAAAGTGAGCTGCTGGATTTGGGCCCTCATTTCTTGGAGCTGTTGGTTGTATGCTCCAAGGGTGCGCCCCTGCACGTACAGTTGGGTCCAAAGGGGGTCTGAGTCTGCTACATCCATTTAAGGAGGTGAATCAATCTATTACATCCACATAAATGGACAAGGATGCAAGTGAATTTTCAGATATTTTACTAAAATATCATGTAGGCAAAGGGAAAAAACAGTTCAAGGTCAAAACAGGCACGGGTCGATTAATCAGCAAACAGGATATCACAGACAGAAAGAAAGTCTATTATATATATTTATATATAAACAGGGTGGCACAGTGGTGTAGTGGTTAGCGCTATCCCCTCACAGCAAGAAAGTCCAGGTTCGAGCCCCATGGCCGATGAGGGCCTTTCTGTGCAGAGTTTGCATGTTTTTAAGAAGAAGAAACCTTTATTCGTCACATGCACACTTCAAGCACAGTGAAATTCATCCTCTGCATTTAACCCATCTGAAGCAGTGAACACACACACTCAGAGCAGTGGGCAGCCACACCAGAGCGCCCGGGGAGCAGTCGGGGTCAGGTACCTTGCTCAAGGGCACCTCAGCCCAAGGCCGCCCCACGTCAACCTAACTGCATGTTCTCCCTGTGTCCGCGTGGGTTTCCTCCGGGTGCTCCGGTTTCCCCCACAGTCCGAAGACATGCAGGTTAGATTAACTGGTGACTCTAAATTGACTGTAGGTGTGAATGTGAGTGTGAATGGTTGTCTGTGTCTATGTGTCAGCCCTGTGATGACCTGG
Source organism: Neoarius graeffei (assembly GCF_027579695.1). Classification (NCBI taxonomy): domain Eukaryota; kingdom Metazoa; phylum Chordata; class Actinopteri; order Siluriformes; family Ariidae; genus Neoarius; species Neoarius graeffei. Next base: position 72,336,063 of record NC_083583.1, read on the forward strand.
CAACTTGTCCAGGGTGTACCCCCCCTTTCGCCCGTAGTCAGCTGGGATAGGCTCCAGCTTGCCTGCGACCCTGTAGAACAGGATAAAGCGGCTAGAGATAATGAGATGAGATGAGATATAAATAAACAGTAGACAAGCAGGATCAGGCATCAAATTGACGATTAGAATAAGCAGTGCTTGGCAAGTCAGGCAATGTGAACTGAGCATTGCTTCACAACATGAAGGTGTGTGCAGAGTCTCTTCATAGTCTCTGGAGTCTGTGTGTATAATTGGAGGCAGGTGTGAGAGTGAGCAGTAAAATGGTGAATTGGATTATGTGATATTTTGCAAGGAGTGTTGGAAACTCCTTGCAACAGGTTTTTTTTTTTTTTTAGTCGTAACAAAATTATTTTCTCCTAAAACATCTGGGGAATTTTTGCTGCACACACTTCAGTACTGAACAATCTCCAGTAAGCACTAAAATATTGTAATGATCTGCCAAATAAGGGCTATATCATGCACATTTATTTATGTACAGTAATACTTATCCAGCTTCACACACAAGACAATTCTATGTGGTAATTCAAATTCAATAAAAAATAAGACCAAGATTACAAATAATGATTTACAAAATTCTGACCAAATATAAATAAAATGATAATTAAATAAATAAAATGCAATTAATTTTTCCATACAAGCATGTCTCATTTGTGCCATAAAACTAAAACCTCAAATCAGGAAAAATTTGGGATGGTATGGAAATCTCATCTCATTATCTCTAGCCCCTTTATCCTTCTACAGGGTCGCAGGCAAGCTGGAGCCTATTCCAGCTGACTACGGGTGAAAGGTGGGGTACACCCTGGACAAGTCGCCAGGTCATCACAGGGCTGACACATAGAGACAGACAACCATTCACACTCACATTCACACCTACGGTCAATTTAGAGTTACCAGTTAACCTAACCTGCATGTCTTTGGACTGTGGGGGAAACCGGAGCACCCGGAGGAAACCCATGCGGACACGGGGAGAACATGCAAACTCCACACAGAAAGGCCCTTGCCGGCCACGGGGCTCGAACCCGGACCTTCTTGCTGTGAGGCGACAGCGCTAACCACTACACCACCGTGCCGCCCGTGAGCAGTGATTTCTAAATTTATTTTGACTTGTATTTCATTATAGACAGTATGAACCCAAATTATTTCATGTTTTGTCTGGTCAACTTCATTTCATTTGTTAATATACATCCATTCCTGTATTTCAGGCCTGCAATACATTAAAAAAAAGTTAAAACTGGGCAAGTTAGGGTTCATAATGCGGTAACAAAATTAAATAATGATGTCATTTTGAAACAGGTGATGTCAACAGATGATAGTAATCATGAATTGGTACAAAACCAGTATCCAGGAAAGGCCTCGCCTAGCCTTTGAGGAACAAAGATGGGCTGAAGATCTTCAGTTTGTAAACAAACATAAAACTATTGAAATGTTTTAAAATATTCCTCCAAGAAAGATAGGAATGGATTTGGATATTTCACCCTTTGTAGTACTTAACATCATTAAAAGATTCAAGGAATCTGGAGAAATTTTGGTGAGTCAAGGGCAAGGACGCAAGCCTAAGCTGAACACCAGTGATCTCTAATCGTTCAGATGGCACTTCATCAAAAAACATTATTCATCTATACCTGATATAACCACATGGGCCTGGGGTTACTTTGGCAAACCTTTATCAAGTACTACAATAAGGAGTTACATCCACAAATGCCAATTGAAACTTTACTGTGCAAAAAGGAAGCCTTATGCGAATTGTGTCCAGAAGTACCATCACTTTCTCTGGGCTCAAAGGCATCTGATATACCATCACACAGTGGAAATGTGTATAATGGTCAGAAGAATCAGTATTCCAGAGCTTTTTTGGAAGAAATGGATGCTATGTGCGCCAGATCAAAGGACCATCCAAAATGTTACCAGCAACAAGTCCAAAAACCACAGCCTGTCATGGTATGGGGTTGTGTCAGTACCCTTGGCAAAGGTAACTTATACTTGTGTGATGGCAGCATTAATGCAGAAAAGTACATTGAGATTTTGGAGCAACATATGCTGCCTTCGAGATGACATCTTTTCCAGGGATATTTCAACAAGACAATGCAAAACCACATTCTGGATACATTACAAAAGTATGACTGTGGAAAAAGAGGGTTCATGTCCCCTCTGTCCCCAGTAGAGAATGTGTGGAGAATTCTGAAACAAAATATGACAACCTCGTACTGTTGCACACATTACAACCTCTTTGTAGGAAGAAGACAATTCTTCTTCTTCAAATAACCCCTGAAATGCTTCATTACTTGGTGTCTTCAGTCCCTAACAGAGGCAACTGCTCCAAGACCACAAGGGAAGCCCAGCTTCCTGTAAAATGTCACAAGAAACATTTTGTAATGGAAAATTTCAAGTATTTAAGAAGATTTTAAATGTCCAAGTTTAAATATGTAATTTCTACCATCTAAGCAGAAAGATTTTTGTCCTCGAGTGTGTGTTCATGATTGTTTTGGATTCTTTCAATATCTGGTATGATAATGTTCACATGCACCCAGTTTCAAGGTTTTCACATATTTAGGCTATAAAGAGAACATGAAAGAGATGAGATGTGCTCTTCACTGAAGGAGAAAGCCCTATTTTGCAAGACTGAATAAGACCAACCAGCCCCCAGTGACCCACACCAACAGGATGACTCAATGACACCTTAGATGAGCTTTTCATCCATGAGAGGATAAATACCTGACGCTCCCTACCAGTCAGACAGAACTGAAGAAGCCTTTCAGATGAGAGGTGAAACGTCTTCAAGAATCTTCAAGCAAGTCCAGTTGCTCTCTTTTACCACCCACAGTTTACCATGACCTGGATGACTGAGAATCTTCACAAACATGAATAAGACCTATTTCTTATGTGGTTTTGGCATGTTAATTCTTTTCTCCACCACAATTCATGGCGATAAGGATGGGATATCATGAGTAAGACCTATTTCTTATGTGGTTTTGGCCTGTTAATTCTTTTCTCCACCACAATTCATGGCGATAAGGATGGGATATCATGAGTAGCAGGGACTTTTCTGGATCCAAGTGGGGTTAATTATCGCCCAGCAAGTATGACGAGCTCTCAAGAGACAGACTGATTCTTTAGAGGATGGGGATCTCCTGCTGTCGCTGATAGCTAATAGACAAGGTGGGGTGAGAAAGAATTGCATGCTTCATTGATATTTTGATGTGCTGTGAAGTAGTACAGTGACAGTCTGCCAGAAGATAAGTTGTAGCTTTAAAGAGGTATCATCACAACAGCGATAACATAAGTTAGAGTCTGTAGTTAGAGTCCATGAGCATTTTTTAAATAAAGTTTTTGGCTTGTTAGAGAAACCTACGTACTGTTGATAAACAGTTAGTAATAAGTGTAGCTACATGCGGTGTCTCGGACACAGATACTGAGCAGACTGTCATTCTCTATTGCACAGAATTAATATTTTATGAATAACAAGTATGGGTCAGAAAAAAACAAGCTGCAGAAGAAAAGGGTTTGATACCATTTCCAGCCTCCCCCAATGTTAAATATATCACACAAAATAATGGTCTGGACTCGTGTAAACAATTCAGATTTTGGGTTGAACACTGTGGCTTTCCTGAGGCAGGAAGTTTGAGTGTCAGGCAAATTTAGAAATTTAAAGTTAGAAGAAAGATTTAAGCAAATCGAGGAAGAAAATAAAGTTAAAATGTGGCAAGGAAAGGTTGCAATGCAAGATCAGTGCTCTAACATATTACAGGGACAGAAAGAAAAATCTGAAGTGTGCTGAGGAGCTGCTTCATTTCTGCAAGACTTCTCCCCACTAGTCATGAAATACGCCACATTTTTGCACAGAAACTAGGACTAGAATTTAGTAAGGTTCACACTGTTTTCCCCGAAACAGAAATTCATGTGTGGGACCCAGACTGGGAAGACCGTGCTAACACGGCATACTGAGACTTTATTACAGCCGTGCAAATAAATTCACTGTTCCCCTCCAATGCAGCCTAGGGGAGTCTGAAACTTTCAAAATTCTCATTTTTGCTGTCACACTGGCTGTTCAATAAACCTATTAGGTAGAGACCTAATGCACAAACTTAATATAAGCCTCCACAAACTTCTATTAAGGTCTGTCTGATTGAAGGATCCACCATTCTCCAGTATGGGCATTATGATCTGCTGGCCTTGCCCTCTGAACAGCAGGGTAGAAGAGACACCATAGAACTTGTGCAGCATCTTGGTGCAGAAGGATATAAGGAAAGTCTCCATAAAGTGCTTTTTTTTTTTGGACAGCACTGGTTTCCTTCCTGGTGTCATTTCATTAACACAGTTCTTGTTCAGGGTTTTTTCCTGATAGTGTACACATATTAACAAGCATTTTACTGTCACCCTTAAATTCCCTTTTCCAAAAAAAAAAAAAAAACCCTATAACCATCTTTCAGGACTGCCCATTTTGCTCTGTGTGATCTTTGCAGGGGACCAGTCTTACAGAGAGTAGCCAGTAGTCCTGAATTCCCTCAATTTAGCCAATAGTTTGGCTTATCATAGTATTTAGAAATGCTTTTGTACCCTTTTACAGCATTATGCAGCTCTATAATACATCTAAGATCCTGTGAAAGTTGAAGGGATTGAGGCATAGTTCACACTAATCAGCTGCTTTTTTTTTTTAGAACAGGTGTCAGTAACCAGACTCTGTATCTTTATTTAAAGGGCAAGTACCTGTAAAACCCACACTTCCAAGCTCATCTCCTTAATTGAAACAACTGACTCCAATTAGTTTTTGGAGAAGTTGTTAGCACAGCAACTTATTTGAATATTAACTGTTAGGACAGCACTGAAAGAACAGGTGTTCCTGATAATTATTGGCTACTGCATGTTGTTAAACTTTTGATAGTGGATCTAGATCCATAACCATGCTGACAGGAAAAATAAGCCTATGACCAAAACTCAGTGTACAGCTAATTTGTGTTGTGCCATTCTTGTCTATATTGTGCAGGGACCTTTTACTTGTCTTATTTATAGTGTAAAGAACACTATACTTTTTTTTTTTTGGGGGGGGGGGGGTGTCTCTTTAACCTTTGGCTTGTTTATGAAATGCTGCATCAGTGGTGATTTTGAACAGATTTTCTGCATAGGTGTGTATAGATATCCAGTAAATATGAGGATTGTGCCACAATTATGTATTCCAGATATACTGTGAATATAGTTATCCATATTTTACATGAAGTAAATGAGCATTTAAAAAAACCCTACAAGACAAACAAAGCAGACTACATACATGGTTATGTACCATTTAACTTTCACAAAGCAGTATGTACAGTAAACCTGACTGACTTACAGAAAAAGGCAGTCATCACGTAGGACTCCAGCTCGTGAACACTTGGTTTTCAGAATGAAAGAAACATTACACATAGACAAGAGTTGAAGTTAGGCACATTTGCAATTACAAAACAGCATGCTATTTAAGTGGAAAATCTTTGTTAAACATTAAACAAATTTTCCAATGGTAATGAGGATGTAGTCATTCAGAAACCTCAAAACGAAATTTAATGTTGGCTTGTTCACCATGTTCTCTTGGAACTACGAGAAATGTTTCCATCATTCGGTGTCAATGATTTGCCTAATATGCACACATCAACAAACTTTTACATGGGGGAAGGGAAAAAACAAAAAACACATGCATGCATAAATTTTTTTGATGCTTCTCCACTTCTGCAATACTAACACAACCACAGAAGGCACATGGAATATCAAGGATTAGTTCTTGCATTTAAGAAAACTAACATTTAAAAAGAATTCCTAGGTTTTGTCATGACTTAAAATAATTGCAGTGCAAAGACACTTTAATTGAAAACAGCACTCAATGTACTTTTACACATAAAAGCATTGCTCTGACAACACAATTGCAAAGAACAAAATATTTTACAGCTGGGAAAAGCAATAATATAAAATTAGATAATATGTACAAGTTCGGGTCAGGGGGGCATGTACAATAAATCTTGCTCTGTTCTCAGGGTGCAATGCCAAGAGATTTAACCAATGCCTGGATGGCACTAAGAGGATCCATAATATTCTTCTTCTTCTTTCTTTCAAGAACCCAGTCTGGTACAAATCTGGTAAAGATTAACAATGAATGCAATTAATTAACTTAATTGTTCAAAAAACACAAGATGACAAATACTGAATTAGAGTAATACAGAAAGGAACAAACCAGACATGCAATAATACAATCAGTTCCGATTAACGAAAAACTTGACTTAAAACTAGACAGCCTTTCAATTTCATAAAATCAGAAATTTAGTTCCCTCTGAAATTTGTTCATTGTGACATGATTATTTCTGTAATATCTCACAAAATATCAGGCCATTCTGTGGCTGGGAAGTTATTTAATTTGAGGGGATTCCCTAGCAAATAATGTGCATGAAATGGCTTGCTTCACGCAGTCAAGCAGATAGAGGAAGTGTGCACATGCGCAGGTTTACCATCTTCTTTTGGATTTTACAGCAGCTGGTATCCACAGTGTTGCATTACTGCCATCTACAAGTTTACCTTTGACCGTGCACTGACAGTTACATCATTCTGTCCCTAAACGAACAATTGATCTCACAGAGCTGCTCGCTGACCGCCGAGATTTATTAATTTGATCCTGCGTTTCCTTTCCTTCACGACATCTTTTCTTCTTGCTTTCTGTTACTGTGGTCAGTCTTTCACGTTTCAATCACACACTCACCCTCCATTTTTCTCTCCTGTTTCAAATTTGTATCCCACAATACCCTGCGCAAACAGGGAAAGCCCACCACATGATGCATGACGTAGTATCTCGAATTGGGTCGTGTTGAAGCGGGGGATTTAGGGCCACCTGGCCCTAAATTCATTACTTGTTCCATTTTAAATAAATAAAACCCCTAATAAAATTGGAAGTTTATAATTCAGATTCAGTAGCTTTCAGTCCACTAAACAAAAATAATTGAGTGTCAGGGAAAATTCTTTTTATGACCTACACTTAAAATCTGAAAGGCAGTCTACCTTTAATTAAAATGCTCTTGTAAATTTTCAAGCAGAATGACCTACTTCAGAAAGCAACATGCACCTCAGAACAGATGCAGATAGCAAGTGCATACTAGCTATGGCCAAAGTAAACAAATAAACAACTAACAGGAGAAATTGGAATGTGAAAGCACTGCTTGGACAGTAGTTCCAGATGCAATGTACATACTACAGTAACAGTTCATTCAGAGACAGAGAATCTAAAATTGGTAATAAGATGATTTTAAAAATGTGTTATTTAACAAAGAAAACAATTGACGTGGTGGCATATTTATTTATTTGATTAATTTTAGTTTGTTACACACTTCTGGAAGTAGTCAAAAGTATTCATGTTTTTCAAAGTTACCCAACATGGGAAAGTCTTCAGGAAAAAAAAAGGTTTATACAATCCAGTTTCACAGTAAAATGACAGGCTGTGGTTTTGCATGTTAGAGAGAGAGAGACCATGCAAGACTAAACAGTGACATACCTCAGTATTGGCTTAGACTTTTGAGGAGTGGCTTGGGAAAGGAAGCTTCCATTCATCCCTTGCTTGACTTTGGTTCTCTGGGCATCCATTTTGTATTTCTGAAGCATTAACTTGTAGATCCTGCAAATACGGTCGGAGGCCCTGGGGATCTTTTTCACTCCCTAGATTAAGTTATTAAAAAATAAACCCACAACTTTATATACACAAGCATTAAAACTGTAAAAGTATGGCTGATATCCTGCCGACACTTACCAATGCCCGTTCTTCATCCTGTACCAAAATCACCAAAAGGAAGCATGCTTTGGTAAAGATGCTGCCACCCTTGTCTGCAACCTTATCCCCAGCTTTCTCTCTGTACAGCTGAAGCAGATCTAAGAGTGTTTGCACAGAGTCCTCCACATCATAAACAGCATCTATGGTCTTGTTGTACTATGGCAAAATGCAAGGCAAACAGATAATTAATAAAATAAAGACCTTTGATGACCATTTAAAGTGCAATAAATTTCATTATTATGAACACGAAGAAGCGGGGGGGGGGGGGGGATAATTTACATCTGCAGTAAAATCAAGAATGCAGTAGAGTGGCTTTATATGTTTGCAACAATTACACACTAGAAATTTTACATTGTAATTCTAAATCATACAGTTGAAAATACCACAGTTCTTTCCCAAATAATTAATTTGGTAGATAATTTCCTTTCCCCCATAAAGATGTGATCACATACTTTTGATAGATTGAGAAGAACTTGAATTGCTAATATGATTATCTCCATTGAAGGCACACTCCGGTTGCAGCTCCTTATCAAGGTGAAGATGGTGCGTGTTGCTCCACTGTTCACAAGATGCTCACAGCTCTCTGGTGAAAGTCTGGTTGTAGTTTCTTCAAATAAAATCAAAATCTAAGTTGAGACCCTTATTTTGAACAAAACGTGCAAATAGTCTTGTACAGAGAAAATCTTACCCAAATGCTTTAAGGCAGTTAGAATATAGGCATAATTTTGATAACCAAGAAGGTAGCTCAAGGCAGTTGTAGTCTTGTGACACAGCTTGTCTTCTTCCTTGACCTCTCTGTTGACTTTCCGCAAGTGATGTCTGATGGAAATGACTTTGGTGGTGTCATGAAGCTTTCTTGAGCAATGACCTCTCCAGAGTGCCTTCAGATGCCATTAGGATATTATTAGGTTATAGATTTATGCAACAGAATAGACAACTTCATCCATCAATATAACAGAACACTATTAGCCTTTAGACATAGTTTCCTTAGGTCTTGTTGGTCCATCATGCAGGTCAGGTTATAGATCCCCCCCCCATGCATACTGAACGGTTCTGCATAGCTCAAATTTGCAGGGGGAGGAGATAACCCCCCCCCAAAAAAAAAAAAAATTCTACATAATGGTGAAATTGCTACAAATTGCAGAGAAGCAAAGTCTCAGCCCAGCTTAAGATGCTGGACAGATGGCCTCATTTGTTTCAAGAATACTGTAGTATAAAGCAAAGTTAATCACTGCAAGTTTCCCCAGGTACAGTAGCTGTAAAACAAGCCCTTCCACCACCATGCTTGACAGTTGAGGTGCTTGCTGTGCTGCACTGTTTTGTTTTTGCCATATGGCACTGTGCATAACAACCAAACATCCCCACCTTGATTTCAGTTTAAAATATATTTTTCTAGCACCTTTTTTTAACTGGTTTGTTCAGATGTAATTTTGCAAAGCCAAGTCATGTTGCCATATTCTTTTTGGAGAGAAGGAGCTTCTTCTGAACCACCCATCCATGAAAGCAAATATTTTTCCTCATTGTGCAGCCACAAACATTAACATTCACTGTGCTTACAGGGGCCTGTAGGTCACATTATGTAGCCTTTTGGGTTTTTCCCTTTACATCTCTGAGTATGGTGGCACGGTGGTGTAGTGGTTAGCGCTGTTGCCTCACAGCAAGAAGGTCTGGGTTCGAGCCCCGTGGCTGACGAGGGCGTTTCTGTGCGGAGTTTGCATGTTCTCCTCGTGTCCGTGTGGGTTTCCTCCGGGTGCTCCGGTTTCCCCCACAGTCCAAAGACATACAGGTTAGGTTAACTGGTGACTAAATTGACCGTAGGTGTAAATGTGAGTGTGAATGGTTGTCTGTGTCAGCCCTGTGATGACCTGGCGACTTGTCCAGGGTGTACCCCGCCTCTCGCCCATAGTCAGCTGGGATAGGCTCCAGCTTACCTGCGACCCTGTAGAACAGGATAAAGCGGCTACAGATAACGAGATTTCTGAGTATTAAATAGTTTGAACATGGACCGACTTTTCTGGAACACTCACACCTGGGAAGACTGACAACTGTGTTGAAGGCTTTCCCTTTGTAAACAATCAATCTCACTGTAGAATGGTTAATTTTAAGTTGTTTAGAGATGGCTTTGTAACACTTCCCAGATTGATAACTAGCAACAGTTGCTTCTCCGAGATTGTGGCTGATGTCCATTCTTCATCTTCCATGGTGCAGAGAGACACCCGAGTGCTTCAGAACACCAAAACAGCCAAAATTTGCACTTTAATAGGAGGTAACCAAAATTTGCACTTTAATAGGAGGTAGTCACACTTCTTGATTAATCTTGCACATCTTATTGGCGATACCTGGCAGCTTAATGATTTTGAAAGCACTTAAATTTTCCCCACTTTGTTTCTGAATGTTGGTTTACTTTTTTTTTTTTTTTTTGGGGGGGGGGGGGGGGGGGATTGAAATCTGCAGTGTTTATTTTGTCATCACCTGAAGTTCGTTGCTTATAGCAGTTAGTGAGAAATGCACAAAATGTTATTTAGGCCCTGATAAATAACATGGAATTAAAGGAGCCAATTTTGCCAAGACAATTTTCAGGGATTAAAGTCTACTACAGTGGTGCATTTCTATTGATGGATTAAGCAGAGACAAGCTGACAAAGTAAAGTGCATAGAACAAGATGTACTACAGTCATTATGGTTGGGTCACCTGATAAACTGGCCAAACATTGTAGGATATATGTAATAAACAACTGAGTGCATATTTACATGAAAATTTTACCTGGAACTTTATGATACCACATTGCATTCTTTCTTTCCTGCGTCTCAGAAGGAATCTTTTGGCAGCATGTTGGATAAGAGTAGCTGCTTGATTGCGATGATTAAGCCAAGCTTTCACTGCTCTTTGAACCACAATGACTTTCTGTCTTCGTTCAAGATATTGCCTTCTCTGAAGCCTGGTCAAGAACCAGCGCTAAAATAATAAATATGGGAATTTGCATGAAAATGGGAAGATGACGACCTGATCTGTACAAAAGTTCTCTGATCAATAGTCCTAGTCAAGAGCATTAAAGCGTTAATTTTCAAAAGTTAGATCATGCTATTCCTAAAACAGTATCACAAGTTGAAGAAAAGCTTTTACTGACAGCAAGCAGCCCTGGGGGGGGGGGAATAATGGCAGCTATTGATCATCACCCCCATGTGTCCTGTAGCACGTCTGGCTATCAATCAACATAGGGTCACATTGATGATTGCTGTTTTCCCTATAGAAGACTTAATATGAGACATTAAGATTTCGCTCAGGAAATGCAAATGTAACGACAGTGGGCCAGCAGCTACCTTCTCCCTTTCTGCGCAGCTGCCATGGTGCTTAAAGGACAACGCTCCCTCTCCACGCTGAAATCCAGCAGCGGCAGTTTAGCACCACCAGCAGGAAACAGTGTCACACACATGAGGGGGATGTATAAGAAATACAGGCTTCTAATTCTAAAAATCTAACCTGGACTTTTCTGTAACCATGTGATTTTACTGGCAACAAAATACACAATCACCTCACTGGGAAGATAATGCATACACAAACGACACAGATACTAGTAAAGAATCCAGTTGCCATAGCAATGCGAGTTTTGCCATCTAAAAAGATCACTTTTCAATGAATTAAAAAAAAAAAAAAAATTCACATAAAAATATAAGGAGAATTTAAATTTTAGGGAAAAAAAAAAATGTATACAAGACAGACACACACACAGGCCAGAGTTTATAGGCAGCAAAAAGCTCCCAAAAGATTGGTATGAAATGTGCTCACTGTTTGCACACATGTGCGTGTGCTCACTGCTTCAATGATCCAGCTTACTTTTACACCTAAACATTTGACACTCTGGCATCTTCAGGGTTATTTACAACAATTTAAAAGCAATGTATCCACTAGCCTCAGTAAGTCATGTAGCGTATAAGTGAAGTCACAATCTCAGATTCTCTTGGGCAATTTGTACTCAGAGCACAATATCTGAACCTCAGAGAGAGCAAGATGTCAGCACCCAGGAACATTTTCCTTTTAAAAATAAATTCTGTACGTAATATACAGGTACAAATATAAAAAAAGATGTGAACATGTCTTGTTTGGATATTATCGGTAAGTATAAAGGAGTTTGAGTTGTTAATCTTTAAGCCAGCACAGCCAGGCATTGCAAATGTTTAAAACTATAAAGCAAGATGTTCAGTTTTATACTTGCAATGCTGCAGCAGCAACAACAACAAACATCAGATCAGCTACACTTGGAAAGTTGAATACCTGGATATAAATGACTGAAGAGATCTGCCTCTTGGCTGCTTTCAGTGCCCAGTGAACTCTCAGTGCCCTCTGTATCCTCACTGCACACAAATGATGATGAGCAGCAGCAGCAAAACGATGCAGTCTTGCAGCTTCATTTGCCTGAAGAATTTAAATAAAGTTAAAAAAATAAAAAATAAAAAAAAACTAACCCCCCCACACACACCTACACATTCGTCTTGCAACCTACAGTACTTCAGTCTCAGTTACATCAATTCAGTGTTTTCCAGTGGTGGCTCCAACATAGGAATATACGATGCAGAGCACCATCAATGCCAAATACACATTTCACTGTCCATTTTATTAGGAAGACCTATACACCTGCTTATTTATACAATTATCTAAAATCAGCCAATCATGTGGCTGCAGCACAATGCAGAGGCAGGTTAAGAGCATGCTCACAGCCCATTTAGCTCTAGTTATTGCATCTAGTGGTCAAAAACTAACTGCAACAAGTGCCAAAAGCCCCAGTTACCCAGCTAAATTTCAGGGAAGCTCAGAGATGCAATCTAGGCCATTTTGAGCTACTTTTTAAGGAAAATAAATGCAGGGTTTACTGTACAGCATAAGCTCAATTATCCAAACTCTCTGGGGAAAAGTTTGGCTAACTAAGGGAATGTTCAGATAACTGAGCTTGTATTGTAATAGTGTTTCAGTAGTTTCATCATGATAAACAACAAAAAAAACAGAGTAAAAAAGATTTATGTAGAGGTCTTTCAATAATAAAATTAATGCTGTATTTACTTCCTGAACTGTGCACCAGTCTAATACTGGACTAGAGATGAAAGTGGACCAAAGAAAAAAAAAAAAAAAAAACCCTGAACTTTTGAAAGTCAAAACTAAGATTCTGGGGTGGGGGGGTGGGGACACACACGTCCCCCGAAAATATTTTAATAACACGCAAAACCCTGCATTCTAGTACTTATTTTCATTAAAACAAGTTATAACTTTAAGCCTTCTTTCATGTACATTAATGATTAACATGTCAAAAATATCAAATTTAATTCCCCTAGTTAATGAGTAATTTTCAGGAGTGCATTTAGAAAACGCAGTGATTTTCCTGGCTACACAGTTCATTACTTTTGGGGGGGGGGGGACAACAGTTGAAGGTACACTCAGCAAAATCCCAAAACAGTACTATTAAAAAGTAAAGGTCTGTTAGAGTTTCTAAAGCTTTCAGGTTTCAATGTTGGGGACATTGATAAATGAGGCTCAATCTTTTAGTAGAGTTGTGTGTTTGCATAAGCTAAAGTGAACTAAAAATTTCCAATTCATATTTATGCGAGTTAAAGCCAATTGCTTACATTAGTTCGTATTGTCTGTAAATTTAAAACACACTAAATACCAAATTTCTCATGCAAGTCAAGGGCGTAGCTAGGATTTTTCAGGGGGTGGGGGTGTGGTGGTGGGGGGGGGGTGTCACACACTGACTGGCAGCCTGAGTGCATTATGTAACAAAAAATTACGATTGCTAGTTTTAGGTTGCTTGGAAACTGGCTCTTCCATTATTGCCATTTCTTCCACGTTTTCTTGAGGTGTTCTAGAAACGGCACTAAAACATGGCTTCGAAACCACAAAATGCAACTTTGATTGGAAAAAAAATTATATATAAAATTAAATTGCTTACCTCTCTTCACGTTGAAAGGAGGAAAGTTTTGCTTGTTTTGACATGGCAAATTATTAACACGAGGAAATACTTGTAATTTGCAACTAAAAAGACTGCAGCTACACTGGCAGCTTGAACATGCTTTCTAGTGCGATTGTGTTGCGCTTGCGGAGAACGGTGTCAGTCCTGCGTGGCTTAGCACGTGCACCTGAAGGCGCGCACGCCTAACGAGCTCCGGCACACGCGCCGTTAACAAAGAACACCTGTTTTTAAATCAATGAACCACGTTTGGGCTATTTAAGGACCGCGCCCACGCAGGGACGATGCGAAGTATTATGCCATGTCTAGGAACGCGAAAAATCCGAAAAATAAATCTCATCTCATTATCTCTAGCCACTTTATCCTGTTCTACAGGGTCGCAGGCAAGCTGTAGCCTATCCCAGCTGACTACAGGCGAAAGGCGGGGTACACCCTGGACAAGTCACCAGGTCATCACAGGGCCGACACAGACAACCATTCACACATACGGTCAATTTAGAGTCACCAGTTAACCTAACCTGCATGTCTTTGGACTGTGGGGGAAACCGGAGCACCCAGAGGAAACCCACGCAGACACGGGGAGAACAGGCAAACTCCACACAGAAAGGCCCTCGCTGGCCACGGGGCTCAAACCCAGACCTTCTTGCTGTGAGGCGACAGCGCTAACCACTACACCACCGTGCCTCCCAAAATAAAATTTCTCCATTCGGAAAACCGGAGATTTTCAAGAGTTGTGTCAAATATCTGGATTTCCGGGTAAATTCGGAAGACTTTCATCCCTGCTTAAAGGAGATACGCAGAACCATGACCTCACTTTTTGTTTATAAAATGCCTTGAGACCTCAAGAATGGAATAGGAATAATTAAGTGTTAGCAATAAATCTAATATAGTAATTTTAACAATTAAAATGATTCATATACGTAGTGGTCTGAGTGAATGACTGACATCTGTGACATCACCACAGGAAGGCTATCGGACCATTTGACCATAGCCAATGTACCCCTTTTCCACCAAATCAGTTCCAGGGCTGGTTCGGGGCCAGTGCTGGTTCACAACTCGTTCAACTTGCGAACCAGCCAAGAACCAGTTTGCTTTTCCATCGCTCAGGGTGCTAAGGGGAGCCACGTCATTACGTCACTGTATGTGTCAGTTACGTCGCTGCGTTTGCATAAACCTTGGCGTGAACATCGAAGCAACAACAACAAACACCACGGAGAAGAAGAAGCAACAACAATAATGGATGGCTGCTGCTTTACTGCATCCATGATATCTCATCGCTTATTTAAAAATGGCACTCACAGTCTTGCTATTGTTGGTCTTAACAACTCGCCCCCCCCCCGACGTAAGCAGTTCTTTCCTCTAGCCCAGCAAAGAGCTGGTGCTACCCTGGAACCGGTTTTTCTGGCCCAGAGACAGTTCTTTGTCAGTGGAAACAGAAAACCCGGTTCCAAACTAAGCACTGGCCCCGAACCAGCCCTGGAACTGATTTGGTGGAAAAGGGGTAATGGTCTCTCCTCTGCACATTTTAATGAAGACTCATATGAGACCTCTGATCTGTTGAGGAGCGTTGGCTAGAAGCCCGTATTGAAAGAGGGTGCAGTACCAACAATTAAAGGAAAAGAAAACTACAAGAAAAGAAAACTACAAGAAAAGGAAAGTAAGTTCAGTTGCACCAGTTCTCCCAGAGCGTAAGCTGAGGGTTGTTGCTAAAACCCGGGATGGAACGGGATGAGACATATTGCTCAGACAGTAACCTCCCCACGGTTGTTACTAAAACCGGTGACATCCTGTCCCTTCTTTGGTTTTAGTAATGCCTGAGCTGAGCAGTAATGGCAGAGTACTCGGTATCGAGAATGAGTGGACCAGCTGTCCAATTTCTCCGTTGGATATGCTTGTTTCAGCAGCAATATCTTGCCCTTACGTGGAAGAAGCGAAATCAACAGAGAACTGAAAGTCAGATTGTTTCAAAACAAAATCAGCCACAAGGTCAGTCTTCAAGAAGCGAGAACACAGATGGGTAAGCAGCAACTCTCCTTTGGATACAAAGCAACATTCATTGTTTACCTGCATTTAGATTAATACATGTAACTTGTGTGTTTAAGTTACCGGTATACGATTATTTAATTTGTTTCAGAATGTGATGCTCTCAGTTCATCTGATTATTTAAATTAGCCTTTTACGTTTTAATCAGTGAAAATGCATGCATGTACATGGATGTTGCACAAGTTATAACACCTATCCTGTTTTAAATGAGAGTCAACCCACAATCAAGGACGTCACATTAGTCTTAGTTGAGCAAGTCAGTAACAGTATTTCTTACTTTCACCATAAATTTTTATTTATATATGACTTGTCTATAGCTGTCAAATGCCTCGGCCTTAAAACTGGTTCCTGCTGTGACGTCACGCACTCAGGGTTGGCTGGCTCAGCAGAACAGCTTGAATGGCAACTTTGTGGTTGATTTTAACTCTCAAATATATTTTTTTAAATTCCCATTTATGCAGCATACAAGAGTCAAGGATGATGATACCATCCTCTCAGAAATGTATTTAAAAATAAAAGGTTCTGCATATCTCCTTTAAAGTCAATACTGAAAGATGCCCATCCATACAATATTTAATTAAACTGAGCATGGTGAGGTTAGTTAGATAATTTGTTGTATGTAACAGACTTTGCTTTCTCCAGTGTACTCCTGTTGTACGATTGGTGGAGACATATTAAACCTTTGGTAATCAAGAATTGCTTGTGCATGACCAGGCTGTGTATTCAGCTAGAAACTGCTGTTCACATAGAGTCCTAAAAAGGAGGCAGCTATCATTCACAATCCATGCTATTAATCCCTCCAGTTAAATCATGAGCACAAGGCGTTCTTCTGGTTACAGGCATTTATTTGCCGTCAACATGCCGTGAGAACTAGATAAATAAAATACACAATCAAATTTAGTCTGACAGGTTCTCAGAGAATAATACATTTCAATTAAACAGATGTGTCACAAACGCAAAATACAACTTCTATACATAAGTCCTTTAACTTTGAAGAGCATAAGCCGCTTAACTAATGGGTAATTAGCACTGAGAAACCTTCTTCGAAACATACGCAAGTTAACAGGCAGCCATCACATGAACTCCGCTAGCATAATCAGCCGTTCGCATATCAAATAGTTACAAACGTAGAAATAAAAATATAGCCGCATACTTAATTGGCCATGTTAAACTAAAGGGGATAAGAAAGGAAACCTCCAGCCTTATAAATCTTCACGAACATTAATACAGTTAGTAACATTTAATGATCATCCTCCGTTGAACCAAACTTTAAAAGTTAGTCAAGTTAAAGTCCTTCCCACGCCATGTGGCACGGATCTCTGTTTCCATAGCCCTCAGCCTCTCGCTTATTACATAGCTAGGGTTACAGTGGGAGGCTAGTCTTCTGGTAACCACGAGAGTTTAACTCCCCACTCACATCTGTATTGCAGCGTGCCTTGCCAGATGGTAGTAGGTACCATTTTTATGATGGTCTTTGGTATGATCCAACCGTGAATAGAACTCACGATCTCCCGATCAAGAGGCGGACACGCTACCACTAAGCCACTAGCCGGTCTGAACCAAACTTTACCACCACTCGTAGTCCTGCTCAGCATGCAATCAACACCCCCACCCACAACACAAAAAACATTTGTTCTGCTATCAAGATATTAAATAATTCTTTTTACTTATGTTTGTGTATACTTTTTCATGTTGATTAACAAAAATATTTTATCCAAACAAATTCTTATATTGAACTGAAATTACTAAATGAACTTATTGTATGACTGACACTGATGGCAGTTACACATGTTCTGTCTTCACACCTGACTAGTTTGAGAGAGAAATTGAAAGTTTCAGTTCTGGAAGACGACCAACAAAAGACAATTTGCTTCCGTCAAGATGACTATGCATCACTACTGCGCATTTCTGAGCACTGCATTTAAACACGCGGTGCAATTGGCCGAGAGTATGAATCAAGTCACCTTTCGGCCAATCACAGCGCAGCTAACATAAGGATATGGACGTTCCTGGAATTATCAGAGTTAGTGTAAACAAGGACACGTGGAATGATACATGGGCAACACTGGCTGAAAAACTTATTTTCAGGTCTACACGTAGCACCATAATTGTACTTCAAATCCATAGCTGTGACGCCCAAATTGTACATGTTGGCATCTCTGGCACAGTACCATTGCTGGTATAAAAATGTATTTTCCAAGTAATTTTCCAAATGGGGTGTAGTGGTTAGCACTGTTGCCTCACAACAAGGAGGTCCCGGGTTCGAGCCCAGCGGCCAGCGAGGGCGTTTCTGTATGGAGTTTGCAGGTTCTCCCCATGTCTACGTGGGTTTCCTCCAAGTGCTCCAGTTTCCCCCACAATCCAAAAGACATGCAAGTTAGGCTAATAGTCCAGTTGCAGGAATTGGTCAAGTGTCAGTTTTCCCCATAGTAACAAGCCTGTGGTGGGCAAGCTAACTTGACATTCCTTGACAACCATAAAAAAAAAAAAAAAGAGTTTGACTGGCAATGTGAAGCAATCCATTTCTATAATAGCTGTTTTTACCTTTTCTACTCTTTTTTTTTTAACCTGAATGTGTGTGTACTTGAAAAAAGTTTGTGGTTTTAACTTCTGTCGTAAGTTAAAGCGAATCATTGGCCGTAAAAGACAATTTTTTGGACTCAAGTTGGTCACTGCTGAAAGAAATTCACATGCAAAATGGCAGATCTCTCAGGTATGTTTATAACTTATAATTTCTCCTTTTCCACCTTTATCGTTCGCTTAATGTGTGAAGATTCTTGAAAATAATTACAGATACAGTGGGGCAAAAAAGTATTTAGTCAGTCACCAATTGTGTAAGTTCTTCCACTTAAAAAGATGAGAGGCCTGTAATTTTCATCATAGGTATACCTCAACTATGAGAGACAAAATGAGAAAAAAAAATCCAGAAAAATCACATTGTCTGACTTTTAAAGAATTTATTTGCAAATTATGGTGGAAAATAAGTATTTGGTCAATAACAAAAGTTCATCTCAATACTTTGTTATATACCCTTTGTTGGCAATGACAGAGGTCAAATGTTTTCTGCAAGTCTTCACAAGGTTTTCACACACTGTTGCTGGTATTTTGGCCCATTCCTCCATGCAGATCTCCTCTAGAGCAGTGATGTTTTGGGGCTGTCGCTGGGCAACACGGACTTTCAACTCCCTCCAAAGATTTTCTATGGGGTTGAGATCTGGAGACTGGCTAGGCCACTCCAGGACCTTGAAATGCTTCTTACGAAGCTACTCCTTCGTTGCCCGGGCGGTGTGTTTGGGATCATTGTCATGCTGAAAGACCCAGCCACGTTTCATCTTCAATGCCCTTGCTGATGGAAGGTGGTTTTCACTCAAAATCTCACGATACATGGCCCCGTTCATTCTTTCCTTTACACGGATCAGTCATCCTGGTCCCTTTGCAGAAAAACAGCCCCAAAGCATGATGTTTCCACCCCCATGCTTCACAGTAGGTATGGTGTTCTTTGGATGCAACTCAGCATTCTTTCTCCTCCAAACACGACAAGTTGAGTTTTTACCAAAAAGTTCTATTTTGGTTTCATCTGACCATATGACCTTCTCCCAATCCTCTTCTGGATCATCCAAATGCTCTCTAGCAAACTTCAGACGGGCCTGGACATGTACTAGCTTAAGCAGGGGGACACGTCTGGCACTGCAGGATTTGAGTCCCTGGCGGCATAGTGTGTTACTGATGGTAGCCTTTGTTACTTTGGTCCCAGCTCTCTGCAGGTCATTCACCAAGTCCCCCCGTGTGGTTCTGGGATTTTTGCTCACCGTTCTTGTGATCATTTTGACCCCACGGGGTGAGATCTTGCGTGGAGCCCCAGATCGAAGGAGATTATCAGTGGTATTGTATGTCTTCCATTTTCTAATAATTGCTCCCACAGTTGATTTCTTCACACCAAGCTGCTTACCTATTGCAGATTCAGTCTTCCCAGCCTGGTGCAGGTCTACAATTTTGTTTCTGGTGTCCTTTGACAGCTCTTTGGTCTTGGCCATAGTGGAGTTTGGAGTGTGACTGTTTGAGGTTGTGGACAGGTGTCTTTTACTGATAACGAGTTCAAACAGGTGCCATTAATACAGGTAACAAGTGGAGGACAGAGGAGCCTCTTAAAAGAAGTAGTTACAGGTCTGTGAGAGCCAGAAATCTTGCTTGTTTGTAGGTGACCAAATGCTTATTTTACTGAGGAATTTACCAATTAATTCATTAAAAATCTTACAATGTGATTTCCTCGATTCTTTCCCCTCATTCTGTCTCTCATAGTTGAAGTGTACCTACGATGAAAATTACAGGCCTCTCATCTTTTTAAGTGGGAGAACTTGCACAATTGGTGGCTGACTAAATACTTTTTTGCCCCACTGTATCTCTGTAGATGTGTTTTTAGCCGATAAGAAGCAGATTTATTCACATCATGATTCACTTTAACTTACAACAGAAGTTAAAACCACAACCTTTTTCCAAGTACACACGAAAATTCAGGGTTTTAAACAACAAAAAAAAGTAAAAACAGCCATTATAGAAATGGATTGCTTCACATCACCAGTCGAACTCTTATGGTTGTCAAGGAATGTCAAGTTAGCTTACGTAGTGGATGTTCATTATGTCTATTACAAATATTTTAAGTTCGTTTCTTAGACAAGGATTTTTTTTTAAAAAACAAATGAATGAAATGCTCACGGACCCAAACACATATGAAGTATTAAAAAAAAGACCCGACGGAGGAAAAGAAAAGAAGACTAAAGCTATTACTCAAACCGTTACTGGATGACGACAAAATCGATAAACAAACATACAACCACCTCATCCCCACAGCAAACATCACCCCCCGGATATACGGCACACCGAAAATTCATAAACCCGGAGCACCACTAAGACCCATAGTAGACAGTATAGGATCAGTTACCTACAACCTTTCCAAGACGCTGGCAGACATAATCAA